>NW_027507784.1:295137824-295359363 GCF_037356315.1 Lithobates pipiens | reverse complement strand
AACCCTCTTGGGCCTCATGTACACTACTGCTGGTAAACAGAAGTTTAGAGGCAGTTGTCTGCTTTTTTCAGCTGCCCTGAACTCATCCAATGTTATCTTATGTGTACAAGTACACAGGTTTGTTTAATGTCGTTTTTAGACAGTTGAGTTTAGAGGCCATTTTGGAAAGCAAAAAAAATTGAGTTTAGAAGCTTTGAAAACACTAAACGCTCCTAAACGCGGTAACTCTGGTTTAGTTTCCATGAGTTTTTCATTCTTGGCCATTCAGAATTTATTTTTTATTTTTTTACAAACACTTCTAAACTAACACGCAGCAAAACTGAAGTTTTAAACATGGGTTACTATCTGTCAAGTTAAATCGTTCCGGAGAGGTTGTAAAAATGTCCTGTGTACATTAAGCCTTATTGTTACATTCCCACTGATTGTACAACTTTCAATGTGCACTGGTCTTACTGTTAGTGCATTTGTGTGTAATTTTGTGTCAAAGGATGTTGGATTTAACCATACAGTGATTTTCACTAGCTTCTGGGCCCCGTGCTGAGTAGCTGTCCTGCTGCATTGTGAACACAGGTCAGCCACTGGGCATGAGTTCCATTCAGAGACTTATTTTCTCAATGAATGCAAAGCATTCTCTCATTGGGTTAGGTGTTGAGCACATTGTTAAACATACACGTACAATGCATCCAGAAAGCATTCACAGCGTTTCACTTTTTCCACATTTTGTTTTGCCTGGCCTCTCCACCCCGTTCAGAGAGCGCTTTCACTGTAGAGCCTGGAATCTAGTGAAGATCACTGTAGCAGCAGTGTCTACTACAGTGATTTCCAGCTTCTAGAGCAATAGTCTCCAAACTACGGCTCTTTCCTTGCCTTTATCCAGCCTTTGGGACACCAATACAAGACCTTATTCTTCCCAGCAATGGGGCATATTCCCATGCCTAACACCAAAAGTTGGGCACTATTCCTTCCAACATCAAAGATGGAGCACCGTTTATTCCCACTGATACCAGGACGATTTCCCACTGGCCACAGTCCGCCGCCCCCCTAAATTCTGTTGTACTAAACTGTCCTTTTGTTTAGAAAGTTTGGAGACCGCTGTTCTAGAGGCAGCCCACAGGCATGGTACATGCATAGTTACATTGGTCAGTGCTGGTTCAATAGGACTACATAAAAATATCCATACCTGAAATTCTTCTATGAGATGTTGCTGTGAATATTACAATAATCAGCAAAAACTTGTTATTCTTAACATGGCAAGGAAAACGGAATGTTAACTGGCCACAACCATCATACCGCTGGCTCCATTTTTAAACCAATTCCTAGAAAATTATAGCAGTACGCTACCTGTACTGAGCCTGAAAGAGTTCCTGAACGAAGGTCCCGCTGGTTGGGAATGGTGGACCTTCTCCTGCCAGATCTTCCTCCACTGGTGGCTGTAAACACATGAAATCATTTCCTTTAGTCATTATGACAGGAAGCCAAACCCTTCCATGCTGAATACAATCCATGTCTCTCATATTTATGGTTCTTCTATAAGCTACAATGGATCAACACCTGCCTGCCAGCTATCTTGTGGCCTAGTGCTGCCAGATTCCACACAACCAACTTTGCATAGCTAAATTTAAATCGGTTCCCGACCGGCCCACGTATATATACTGCAGCAGAATGGCATCTCTGGGTGAAACCCCGTACGGGTATATCTTCCCCTTTAAGAGTCGCCAGAGGGCACGCTGCATGGCCGGCAGGCGCGACTGCCGCCGGCCAGGTAAGCCAGCACAGGGGATTTGTGTGCGTGTTTAAACACAGAAATCCCTGTTCTGTCAGGGGAGAAGAGACATATCTTTTGTTCCTACTAAGTAGGAACAACGATATACGTCTCCTCTCCCCGTCAGTCCTATCCCCATACAGTTTAGAACACATCAAGGGAACACACATTTAACCCCTTGATCACCCCCTAGTGTAAACCCCTTCCCTACAAGTGACAATTTACACAGTAATCAGTGCATATTTATAGCACTGATCGCTGTATAGATGTCACAATACCACTAAAAATTGCATTTCACCGAGAGATAGAGAGAGAGAGAGAGAGAGATAGTGTTCTGTAGAAAGGGGGTAAAATCTTCTGGGCTTAAATGGTTAATGTATGATCACATAAGCAAATTATGATATGCAACTGCCTGTCTCCTGACACGTCAAAGCTGATTAACAGCCACCAGACTGTTCAGAGATCAAATTAAATTGAAACAGTTATTAAAGTAGTTGTAAATGCTGAAGGTGTTTTACGTTAATGCATTAAAGTGGTTGTTAAGCCACTATGTTACGTTTATTCCATCCCCTCTGTTAGATAACCTGTGTCCTGATGCCTATGCTTTATTTAAAAAAAAAAAAAAATATTTCCAGGTTTTTAGGAGCATCTCCTTCTGGCGCTCATGTGATTTCTTGGCTCTCTCCTCTCCCTGTCTGACAGCTCCAGCAGGCGGGGCTGAACGCTCCTGCTGACGTCAACCGGGTGGGGTGAGAGGAGGAGAGAGCGGAGGAGTCATGCAACTGCTGGTAGGTGCTCTGAAGGTAGAATCTGCTTCTTTTTTTAATAAAAGTTTTAGAGCAGCGGGGATGGGAGCACAGCAGCGCTGGTACTGACAGGCGGGGGGGGGGGGGGGGGGGTGAAGGACACAGAATAGCAGGCTGAGAATGATGGAGGCATGTAAACGGACCATGGTGTCAGGGCTCAGCAGCCATGATTAATTGTGGCCATTTTACAGAGGGGAGGGCATAGCTAGACAAGATCAGCCAGGTGCTTCAGGTGATACGGTGGACCAATTTACACAGCACAAGCACTGTGCTGTATAACATGGAACAGGATCCATGGTTTCCTTTTTTTTTTGTTAAACACTTTAAAGGTAAAAAAATAAAAATAAACAACCCCTTCTGTATACAGCCCACTCCCCCCCCCCCCTCTTTATTTACCTAAACCAGTTCTCGATTCAGCGATATGCAGGAGAGAAAAGGCTCCCTTTGCCCTCTCTCTACTCATTGGCTCAGAGACAGCAGTGTGAGCCAATCACAGCAAGTGATGAGGGTGCAGGCCCGAGCCACGCTCTGTGTGTCCATGGTCGCACACAGCTGGCTTGAGAGCAAACCCACATGAGTGACCCCATAGTTAGTGGTGGGGGACCCAGAAGAGGATCGTGGCAAAACCATTGCACAGAGCAAGTATAATGTTTATTTAAAAAAAAAAAAAAAAATAGTCCAATTTAATACTTTAAATATCACTTTAAAAAATATACTTCATATAAAGAAATATATCATGAATATGTCAACACTAGCAAATAACATTTTTAAAAAGAGGAAGGAAAAACAAAATCCTGTAGGGAGGTTGACAGGCATCAACCATAAAGATAAAGATAGACAACAGTGTGAACCCCGCTTAAGTGTCTATTTCACATGCACAGGCACAAAAACCATTAAGGCTACTTTCACACTGGGGCACTTTAGTGCTAAAAATAAAAAGCCCGAGTGCTTTCACACTGGAGCGGTACATTTGGCGGGACGTTAAAAAAAAAAAAAAATCCTGCAAGCAGCATCTTTGGGCCTAAAACGCCCCTGCCCATTGAAATGAATGGGCACTGCTCCCGAAGCACCTGTGGCACTTTGCGTGCACTATTAACCCCTTGTCTGGCCATGGGGGGGGGGGGGGGTTTAAAAGCTCCCTGCTAGCGGCCGAAAAGCGACACAAACTAGCAGCGCTTTACCGCCGGCACTCTCAAACCCCCAGTGTGAAACTGCCCTTAAAGCTCAACTCCAGGATAAGCAAATACTGTCTAAATATAAGAGAAACGTGTTACACAGAGCATGCAAGGATTCAAGTATTTCTCCCAGATCTGGGAAGTAAGCCAGTGTAAAATGTTGCCTTTGTGTTGGAGCTCCCTGTAATACAGGCCATTAACTGCAGCTCGCTCTCCTTGTTTAGGCCTCATGCACACAAGAGCAGAAAAAAAACTCCTGTGTACACTGGATCTTTCTGGCAGGTGCTGGCTGAAAAACCCAGCTTAAAAAGATTGTTTTGGTGCATATATACCTGCACTTATACACCTGTAAACGTGCATGAGGTTTAGACGCTCATGCAAGTAACTCCTGTTAGATGGGCTAGATAAGGGGGTGTCTAACCGGGAGAGTTCAGAATACGGCTTTGAGCATATCTGGGAGAATCCCATGCAAGAGGAGAAGCCACTGCAGCTAGCATGTATGGAGGGATGCAGGGGATGCCATGTATACCCATTTACATAGAAGCCGATGTCACGTCACATTCAGCTACCCATCACATTTTGCTGCCCGCTGGAGTACGCATGCGCGACGCTGCCATATGCTCTCCAACACTGTTGTAAGAGGACTTTGCCACAGGGCGCCTTGCTTCGCTCGCCACGCTTCAAGCACGGATCGCTTCGCTCAGCATAATTATAATCTAACTATGTCCACTTGGTGGGGCTTGAACCTGGCCACAAAATTCTGCGCAAGAGCAGATCGCCACAGTGTTGGAACGCATATGGTGGCGTTGCGCAGTCCAGCGAGGAGGCAAACGTGATGGGTCTCCATGTGTGACGAAACATCGGGACAGCAGAGAATGCAGGTATAAGCACAGCTAAAGGGATGAGGGAAGGAGTTGCTGAGGAGAGCTGCCCCCCCCCCCCCCCCGAGATCTCAGATTCTTCCTCTGAAGCCCCACACCCACAACCCTCCTACCGCCCCCCACAGCAAATACCAGGGTTGCCAATCTTCATTAAAGTTGAGGACAGTTTGTAGAACCCAAGATTTTTACATCTGCCCATGAATGTTTGTTACGGACATGCAGTCTTGCATGTCCATAACAGATATTCACAGACAGATGTAAAAAAAAAAAATCAAACATCTTACAAACAGTCCATAAATCTAGGCTAGGTTTACACTATTGCACCTGCAACCAACCTCAGTCAAAATATGTTGCTCTTTACAGACATGCGGTCCTACTAGTCATTCTTAACGGCACACCCACGCATCTAAAAACACAGCGCACACACACACACACACACACACACACACACGTTTTCAGGTGTGGGAACTCGCGTTGTGGAAAAGCACCACGCAATTTCACGGCCACTCCGGTTCATAAATGGTGCAAGAACCTTTTTTCTGCATGACGTGCAAGCACAGCAGCCCAACACAATAATTCTTCTTCCAAGGTGACCCAGGAAGGTCAAAAAGGTTGGACACCCCAGGCTAGATCATGCATTTATCCTAGCCAATAGAATGCATACACGCAAAAGTTGCAAATACGTTTCTATGGGAACAAGAGTTTTGGAGCATTTTTCACACCCCTGAATGCAGTGTGCGAACATGGATGAAAGCACATGCATGTTCTTGGGTACATGAGCGAACATGCACCTGTGTTGAAGCCTCAGAGTGACTGGTCTTCTTCCTGCTTCCCTCCTGTAGTTTTCCATTGACAGCCTGTAGTGGGTGGACTTTTCTATGTAAATGTCTGGGTTTGCAAAAGGTGATTGGTGTAAATCCAGTTTTTGTGCACCAATCAGCCATAACTTTTTGACCACACACTTAATATTGAGCGGGTCTCCCTTTTGCCTTCAACCTCTGAAGGTATGCTGTGGTAATAGCAGATCCTTTAAGTTCTGTAATGGATCAGACTTGTTTTTCCCAGCACATTCCACATATTAGGTTGCAACCTGAAGAATGCAGACAACACGTCAAACCATTTTTTAACTTTTGCAGAAGGACATGATCCTGTTGAAAGAGGCCCCTGCCATCAGTGAATATAATTTCTATGAAGGGGTGTACATGGTGACCAACATCGTATAGGTTGGTGGTACATGTCAGCGTACATCTACATTAATGTTAGAACTCAGTTTCCCAGAAGAACATTGCACTAAGCATCACTCTGCCTCAGCTGGCTTGCCTTCTTCCCATACTGCATACTGGTGCATCTCTTCTCCAGGTAAGTGATGTACATGCCCCCAGCCATCCACATGATGTAAAAGAAAGTATAATCCACCAGACCAGGCCACCTTCTTTTTTGTTTTGTTTTTGTGGCAGGTTTTGTGTGTTTCTTCTGCCTGTCAACTTCCACCCTTCACTTTGTAGCGTTTTAAATTTTTGATCCAGTACATGTCAAGTTGCAATGATACGGCTTTCCATACTGTGCTTTTTTTTTTAGCTGGTATTTTTTCACTTTAATACATTTTGTACTTTTAGGATTAGCCCCGATTATGACCCTCTGTTGCCTCAGTAGCTGCTTTCTTACCCAGATAGTCTGTACCTGGGTTTTTCTTTGTATGCTCACCTACTTCCATTGCTTTGTGGTCCAATTCTGATGCTCACATCCCAATGTAGGTGCTTTTCGCTGTGGATACGGGTGAGCATGGGCATCCTGAAGTTCCCATTTTTTCTGTTTTCAACACATCAACTTCAGGAACAAGATGTTTACTTGCTGCCTAATATGTAGCCCACCAACTTTAAAGGGATTGTAAAGTGAATTTTTTTTTTTTTTTTTTTTTAACAAACAAACATGTTATACTTACCTCCACTGTGCAGCTCGTTTTGCACAGAGTGGCCCCGAACCTGCTCTTCTGGGGTCCCTCGGCGGCTGTCTCGGCTTCCTCCCGCAGGTGCTTCTCACGTTCATGCGAGCTCCCTCGCATGGTGAGAAGCATCTGCGGGCGCACTCCCGTGATACACCCGCCGGCTATAGCCGCTCGCTGTATCACACGGCCCCGCCCCCGGCGCTCCGCGTCAGTGGATGTGATTGACAGCAGCGCGAGCCAATGGCTGCGCTGCTTTCCATCCATCCACTCCAGCCAGTCAGCGGCCAGGCTGAACGGTGGAAAGGACGTCGGGGGATGAGGTAAGTAAAACGGGGGGCTGGGGGCGCAGGCACTGTCAGATGTTTTTTCACCTTAATGCATAGAATGCATTAAGGTGAAAAAACATTTACCTTTACAACCCCTTTAAGGTTCCATTGTAACAACACAATCAAGGTTATTCATTTAACCTATCAGTGATCATAAAGCTATGGCTGATCTGTGTACATCTCCTGTGGCCATCAACTTCAGCTTTAAATGCATGTATATAGAACTTTTTTTTGTATAGACTCTATACTATAACGTACGGAAAATTTAAAAGGCATAGTCCATCTTTTTGTAAAAAAGAATAAATGCACCCATATTGACAAAATAAAAATGTTTTAATTTTATTTTTTTAATCGTTGAGCTAAAGCCTGCAACGCGCAGATTCCTAAAAACATTTGCCTTCCCGGGTCTTTACATAGATACGGCCCTTCTGTTATTGGGCTGGAAGAAGTACACACTGGACTACAGATGTGGTGCTATCACGCCATGTGTGCTCTATTGAAATTTGTGAATCCTTCTGTGTGGTGACAGATGGGACCTGTAGTCTTCCCATTCAGAGTTTCTCGTGAATGAATGACACGGATGTGCCGATGTGGCCACACAATGCAAATGAAGCAATGCTGCAGGGATAAGAACCATGTGATTCAAGTAAATATATTGGGGGGGGGGGGGCTGGGTGTAGTTTGAGGTTTGGAGAATGTGCAATGTGACCTTTTATGTTACACCTTAAAGTGGTTGTAAATCCACTTTGTGAAGTACATACAATCCCCTCTGTTAGGCAAAAATATGCCGATTTGTACTTTCAGAGTGCCGCTCACGTGACTGCTCGCTGCTCCCTCTGCTGTTCTGACAGCTTCAGCAGGAGGGGCTGAGAATCCCACGCTGATGTCAGTCAGGAGGAGAGGAACATGCCGCATAGAACGTTTTCGAATGGAGGGGATTGTATATACACTTTACACAGTAATTTTAGCAGCAGGAGGTGAGGGGACGGGCACTGTCACTAGCTGACAAGCAGGGAGGGAGAAAGGAGAGACAGTGGATGACGGAGGCACTGACATGGATAATTCCCATTATACGCTATGCACAATCCATGTTTCCTGTGCCAATAAGTGCACTTTTCAGCCTTTTGGTATAATGGCTTCACAAATCAGCTAATTAAGCCCAGGCATTCCTTCAAACAGGAGGAGTTATACAAATCTCAACCAATGAACAATGACTAGGGGAGTGTGTGGGCATGTCTGTGCAGGGCAGTGTGCAGGATTTCCTGCCCCTTGTACCTCTAAGCTGTGCTTTTCAGCTAGACAAAGAAAGCCACATGTAGTGAGATTGGCACATCAGAAATCATGAACACTGCCCAATGAACGCACGCAGACACTCCCTTTTTTACCATTGGCATGAATCCTTTTTCTGCATTGTTCAGAAAACAACGCATACCCAGATTATTCTATGATTCCTATGGATGGGAGGTTATCTGTAGGGACATATTACAGTCCCCCTATATGCTGATCAGATACACAAAGACATGAGCGCACATCCCCCCCCATAACCGATAATGTCTTTGCAGAGTGAACACATCCCCCCCCATTGCATTGCACAGGGGACCTTCGCTGGCGCACATATCCTCACTCTGCAAACACTTCTCTACATCTTACATTAAGCTTTTCCCTACCAATGGGTCTTAAACCAGAATCAGTCTGCCCCAACTCGCTCTTTAGAGCAGGTTGCAGCAGAACTAAAACTGGGAGACACTGACCATTCATATTGAATACAACTTAATAAAATTTCCACAACAGCATGTAAACTGGCCATGCTGTCAGGGCTCAGCAGCCATGATAAAACCATGGTCAGTTTACAGGGGGGAGGGCAGAACCAGGCAGTATCAGGCAGATATTTCAGGTGATACAAATTGACAAAAAGTACACAGCACAAGCATTGTGCTTTACAACATGCTTTAAAGGAACAGGATCCTTTGTTTTTTTAGGGCATTACAAACACTTTAAATATGAAGACATGCATGACGGAAGTAATCGATGCAAGACTGTTGGAGCCAGATCTGATGGATGAAGGTTTACAGAAATTGGCGCTTTCCTGGGAATTGCTTATTTTTTTTCACTTTTCCAAAAGTCCTGGTATGGTAAAGCCAAAGGGGACACATTGAGGAGCCATTAAGGATCAACATGCGAGAGGATACATGTAATTTTGGTACTTTGACGCTTTGGGCAGCCAATCTAATGAACAGACTGCCTTAACGCAACATGTGTTCTATCCCCCCCCCAAACGAGAAAAAATAAAAATAAAAAAAATTGATGTCTTTAGAAATGGGTATTATGCAATGGAGGAATTACCCACCCGAGGCATGTTCTTTCCAGAAGCATTGAGGTCTTCATGTACTCTATCCAGGAGCCAGAGCAGAAACTCTTGGGCATCGTGCTGGGAGGTGCCTCTATACTGAAGGGCATTCCTGGATACAATTGTCTGTAGGAAAACAAAAACATGTTCACAGATGCTCTACGGAACCACAATAGAATATTTCAGTTTTACTTGCATATACTGGTAAAAGGAATCATATTACCCACAATCTTTTTGCATTAATGAATCCTGAGCTGCTGTGTATTTTATACCTGCCTGGCGTTCAGCTGTTTACAATGAATGCTAGCAAGTTCAACCTGACACCAGTGTCTCATCTCTCGAATATGCCACTGGGCAGCTCTCTCCACAGACACCCTTATTCTACTTTATACTGCAACACAAAATATCTGTGGCTTTAGGATGTTCCCTATAACTGAAATTTAAATGTCTTTCTGTAGAAGATTTCTAGGAAAACCGATAAATACAAATACCAACCTTTCATCTGGCAAGATCTCACATGAGATCTCCCTGAAAGGCACTGGCGGCCTTCCCACGTCACCAGTGCCTAAGAACTGGAGGCTGAATCATTTACATTGCAAGTTCAAAACAAATTGTTAATTTACATAGGCAAGGAATGTGTTTATACACCACTGCTTAAAAAAAAAAAAAAAAAAAAAAAAATTTAAAAGAACACTTTGAAAAGCACATCAGATCTCAAAGGGGAAATATATCTGGATACCTTTACCGATATGGACTGGGCAATATTTTGGGAACAAAATGAATATTAACCTACCCAGTTGCCTGCCCTGGGCATCTTACAAACATCCATAAAACCCCCCATGTCTTGTGCATCCTGCACTCTCATCTCCTTCTGCTCAGCTACTGAGCACAGCAAGATCCTATGACTGGGAGCTAGTCCGATTCCTTCCTCGCTGAATGATCTCTCTGAGACAAATTCAATGTAACATTTTAAGCAAAACCAACAAACAAGTAACATAGTAGCCATCTTATCCCCTGCATTCCCTGTCAGATTTGTGAGTGAGAGAGCTGCAGCTGACAGAGGAAAGTTTTTATAGTGTGCACAGGGAGTGAACTCTTAATTAACCAAGACATGCTTTTATTTACTACTTAAAGAGGAAGTAAACTCTCCCACTCTGATGCTTCTTTTCATTTAGTCCATTATAATAAAGTAATTATCAAACTATAGCCACTGTAATCCAGCCCAAATTGCATATGCGCCATCTTAAGTATTGTTTTCACAGTCCACAGTAGAGTGTTTTTCCGCCCTTACATTGAGCACTTCCTGTACTGTTAACCAAGCCTCCTTCTCAATCCAACGTTTCTATGGCAACCCTGCTTCCCTGTTCATAGCCGTTTTATTTCATAGTATTTACTTGTGTTGATTATCTAGTGTTTGCCTGTGTGAGTCTTATCAGCTTCAGCTTATAAGACTGCAGCAATGTTGTCCCCTGCTTTACACTGCATGTGATGTCACATGGTCACATGGGGTGTAGTAGGAAGCTGAGTGATTATGAAGTCTCCTGGGATTTCAGTGTTGTGTGCCGTAGGAAGTCCTGATAACAGATAAACACAGAGTGTGCCATAAATCAGGGGAAATCTGGGCATGCTCAGTGGTGTCATTCTAAAGAAAAAAGGATTACAAGGAGATATCTACAAGCAGTGCTCATTAGGCTTTTTAATGCCGATTTATATGGGACAAAGTCGTGGGGAGAGTTTACAACCACTTTAAAGGGGTAGTAAACCCTCAGGTTTTTTTCACCTTAATGCATCGGATACAGTAAGGTGAAAAAACCTGTCACTGAGCAGCTCCCTAGTTTTACTCGCCTGAGCCCGTTTGTTCCCACGCCAGAGACACACTCACCCCTCTCTGGCCTGTGCCTCAGCTCTTGATTGGATAGATAACAGTGCAGCCCCTGGCTCCCGTTGCTGTCAATCAAATCCAATGATGCATGAGCAGGGGGCGGGGCCAAGTCCGGCTTTCTGTGTCACCCTCGGCCGGTCACATAGGAGAGACAGCGGCGGCTGATTCAGGGCGCTTTGCAGGCACTATTTCTAGCGCTGTAGCACCTGCAAAGCGCCCCAGTGTGAAAGGGGTCTAACTGACCAGATCAATATCCCAGAACTTGAATGGACTGGATGCTACACTCCGATTAAAAAGGTGTTCCTTAAATTTTTTTGGAGTAGTGTACCAGCGGTTTCTCGGTCTTATTTAAAAAAGGTAAAAAGGTTAATATGTACTTCCAATAAATTCCTAGGGAAGAAGTCAGCCGTTTTTCTTTGGTCACTTTGGTGAATTTGTCTAGCTCGAAATTAGAACAGACAAAGCAAGATGCAACACTAACAGAACAAGCACATCAAAAAAAGGGGATTATTTTGAAAATTGTTGTCTTGGTTGTTCAGGACAAGAAGGAATGATAAGAGGCAGATAACAGGTCTAAGGAACCCGAAATACTCCTAGACACGCCATACTGCAGTTTCCTTGGCAACAGAGCTCTGCCAGGCATTTTCCCACTGGCATTGGGAGGAAAGGGCACTTCTCACATAGTAATTGGTAGTTGTCATCTAGGTGCCCAACTGCCACATCCTTAAAAGCCAAAGCTTTTAAAACAAAAAACGCACCAACAGCCCATCCTCTCAGCACTTTGCAGATCATTTTCTCTTAGTTCCCAATCTCCCCTTTTAAGACCAAGATCCGTGATTATACTCTAATCATAGTGGAGGATCCCAAAAGCTGCTAGTTATGTCAAGAAAACAGATTACATAGCAACACAGAAATACTACAAAGTCGCTGCTAAACCATTAACATTTTTAACCCAATGACCCTGTAAAAAAGCCATTTACAGACAACAAAGCAAAGCCAATATTTACATCCGTCTCCAGCTGGCAGATATTTTCTGAGCTGTCAGGGAGGATATGAACACAGCTACCACCTTTAAAAAAAAAAAAAAGAAGTGTAAAAACAAATAAATGTGTTTTTTTTTTTTTTGCATTCATGCCTACAGGAGCATTGCAATCACAAGTGCAATACCCAGGCTCCTGCAGATTATTTCAGACTTCAGGTTTGTATGAAGGCACGGATATTTGGTTATAGAGCTGGAAGAAGTAATCAATGGACTGGAGGAGTGGCGCATCCCCGTTGTCCCTCTCTCCACGGGTTCCCAGCTCTTGATTGGATAGATTGATAGCACTGCTGTTGGCTCCCACTGCCGTCAATCAAATCCAATGGCGCGGGCGCTGGGGGCAGGGCAAAATCCTGCATTCGGCCTCTATGGCCGCTGAATTCTGGACTCAGGAGCGCACCGCAAGGTAACCCCCTCGGTAGAGCGGTTCTCCCTGGGGGTTATCTAATGTGGGGAAGAGCCGCCGAAGGACCCCAGAAATGGATGTTGGGGGCCGCTCTGTGCAAAACGAGCTGCACAGTGGAAGTATGACATGTTTGTAATTTAAAAAACGATCCTTTGGCATCACTTTAAATGTGGCTGTTCGAGCGGAGCCGTGCCTAATAAAAAAAAAAAAATAATACACAACACTGCAGCGACCACCAATTAAAAGCCTTGTACACACCATTTTTTTTTACATTCAACCCAGCGGGTCAGATGTACAGCGATCTCCCCTGCTTTTCTAACAAAAGGGAGGGGGGGGGGGGCAAGCCCTGACTGACAAAGGGGGGGGTGGGTGTCAGAACACTCTGGTCTGTACTCTCAGCCATTGGCTGAGAGCGCTGACAGGCAACCGGTTGGCAGACCTCTTTCGGTCATGAGCCTTTAACAAAAGCCGGCCAACTTATGTCTGACCAGCTGCCATACACATGGGCCAAATATTGATGCCCGTCAACATTCGGGCTGTGTGCACTAGGTCTAAACTAGTAAGGTGTTTTGTGGGGAATGTGATTATATTAGAATACACCCCCCCCCCCCCCCAATATGCATGCAAGACACAACATGGTCATAAAAAAATAAAAATATGGACTATGCCTTTAAAAAAATAAATAAAAACACAAACACTTATGGCACATAAAACATTTTGCAGCTGCACTAAGACCCCTTTCACACCGAGCCGATACTGGTGTCAGCGGTAAAACAGTGCTATTTTTAGTGTCACTTTACCATTGCTATTCGGCCGATAGCAGGGCAGTTCTAACCTAGCAGCCGAAAAGTGGTTAAATCCACAAAATGCTACCCGAGCTGTATTGCAGTGCTGCCCCATTGATTTCAATGGGGAGCAGAGGTGAGTTCACCGCTCCTTCACTGCTCCAAAGAAGCTGTTGGCAGGACTTTTTCTGACGCCCTGCCAGCGCACCGCTCCAGTGTGAAAGCCCTTGGGCTTTCACACTGGAGTGCATGGAGCAGTTGTCTTAGGGTGGATTGCAGGTGCTATTTTTATCATTACAGTGCCTGCAAAACACCCCCAGTGTGAAAGGGGTTTAATCTGGGGGCTGCTGCATGTAAAGAGCCAGCTATAAGAATGAATAAGCTAAGTAGCGCATATGGGCATTAAGTCAATTTTTGCTGAAAGGGCCTGGTTCCTCCTGCGCTCTGCATCTTCGAGAACATCAATTGGCTGGCCCAGGATGACGACATTTCCATGCTTGAACACACAGGAGTAACTTACAGTACATTTAGGGAAAACATTTCTGGCAGGCAGACAAGATACTTTTCTAGTCTCTTCTGCTGGTAGCAGCCGTTTACCACGTGATCGCTCCTTCCAATGACGGAGCAATCATTTGTAAACAAACCGGTATCATGGCATGACGCGGGTTCCTTCCTCCCCTCTCTGTACCGATCGGTACAGAGAGGGGAGAGGGGGAGAGATTGCATCAGCGCAGTGGACTGGATGTGTAGTGCCCAGTGCTGCTCTGTGCCAACACTCTTTTTTTTTACCGAATTCAGTCTTTATAGCGCAAAAAAAAAAAAAAATTAAGGACCGCCTCACGCCGATATACAATCGGCAGAATGGCACGGCTGGGCATTTAAAGAGCCATGTACGTGATTGTGCCCAGCCGTGCCATTCTGCCGATGTATATTGGCGTGAGGCGGTCCTTAATTGGTTAATTACCGCTGTTTATAGCGCAAAAAATAAAAACCGCAGAGGTGATCAAATACCACCAAAAGAAAGCTCTATTTGTGGGGAAAAAAGGGGATGCCAATTTTGTTTGGGAGCCACGTCGCATGACCGCGCAATTGTCAGTTAAAACAACGCAGTGCAGAATCGCAAAAAGGGGCCTTGTCCTTTGGCCGTGAATTGGTCCGGGGCTTAAGTGATTAAATACCACCAAAAGAAAGCTCTACTTGTGTGAAAAAAAAACAGACAAACATTTCATATGGCTGCAGTGTTGCATGACTGAGTAATTGTCATTAAAAGTGTGAGAGCACCAAAAGCTGAAAATTGGTCGGGTTAGGAAGGGGGTTTAAGTGCCCAGTGATCAAGCTATAAATTATCTTCCAAATGCGCAATAAGTACTTTCAGGTGGCAAGTCGAAGTAGCGCCTTTACAGAAAGCTGCTGCATGAAGGGCTGGAAACCCAAGCTATATACCAAGCTCCTTGGTTGACAAAGCCTTGCTACATTCCAGTATGTGCTATCAGGCCTGCTTTATGGTGGCTTTCACACTGGGGTGGCGGGTCAGTTAGCAGTATAACACAGCTAGTTTTAGTGGCGCTTTACCACAGTTTAAGCAGCGATTTTCAGCTGCTAGCGGGGCGCTTTTAACCCCCGCTGGCGGCCAAAGGGTTAAAACCACCCGAGATGCAGTGTTTTCGAAAATTCTTTACAATCGCTGCCCATTCAGTCCAGTGGGCAGAGGCGGTATAGGAGCGCTGTATACATCGCTTCTATACCACCTCTGCCCACTGGACTGAGTGGGCAGCTAACCACCCTAAAGATGCTGCTTGCAGGACTTTCCCGTCCCACAAGCGCATCGCCCCGTGTGAAAGCACTCAGGCTTTTACACTGGGGAGGCATAAGAGGCAGTTTTCAGGCATTATTGTTGGCGCTAAAACACCTGAAAATTGCCTCAGTCTGAAAGGGATCTATCAGATCGCTAGCTATAGGGGTGACATCTTACATAGGGACAAACAGACAGCATCTCAGCAGATCTGCAGCTGCCATTTTTGAAAAATTGTCAGTAATAGGCCTGCTAAGATGCACAATCACCTGTGTAGCATCTGCCTTAGAGCCGGTTCACACAGGGGCGTCTCAGATCCGACTTCAAGTCGCCCAACATGTAGAAATCAATGTAAGTGAATGAGAGCTGTCTTAATGCACACTACTGAAGTCGCTCCGACTTCAGAAAAGGTTCCTGTACTACTTCAATCCGACTTGTAGGCGACTGGTACCCATTGATTTCAATGGAGGTCGCCTCCAAGTCGGATCTCCGTCTATACGGAGGCGACTCTCAGAGAAATATCAGCTCTCAAAAGGAGTTCCCCCCCTGAGAGCTCATTCTCTCTGATTGGCCACGGCAAGTCGCCTGGCCTGGGGCGACTTAAAGTAGTGTTGTAAGTCGCGTCCAAGTCGTGTTGAAAGTCGTGTTGCCCCTGTGTGAACCGAGTCTTAGGCCCCTTTCACATGGGCGACCTGTCAGATTCTGCAGGTGAACTTGATCAGAAGGTTCAAGCAAGCCTATGGACAGACAGGTGTAAACGTGTGTCCGTTTACACTCACCTACTTCTGGCTCTGATCAGGCCTGCAAAAAAAGGGAAGGGACAAGAAAAAAAAAAAAAAGGAAGGAGGAGGTCCTATTTGGGTGGGCTGGATAGAGCAAAGCAGGATCAGTCCTTGTTTGCTCTTCAGAAACTGAGCAGACACGCACACCCATCATCCACCCGCTCTGCTCCAATTAGCAGGGGGGATCAGCGGAGACAGATCCCCCCTCCGGTTCAGAACAGAAGGCACCCCTGTGAAAGGGCCCTAAGGGAGTTTCTCAGTACAAATTTTTCTCAAACTAGATGCTGCAAACTTTTCCAGCTACCGATGGAAAGCCTTCACTACCAATCAACACAAAAGTACTAACACTTTATGTGCAAGACAAACTACTTTTGTAGTTTAAAGTGGTTGGAAACCCACAATCTCAAAAAAATTAAAACACCTGCAAGACAAAGGCATAGTAGCTTATTATGAATTACTTACCCTAGTTTGAAGTCCATGCAACAGTCCTCTTACCCTGCTCTGGCCGGGGACATCGCTCCCGGAGTTACTTTCGGGTATCATGGGCTCCAGCGGCGTGATTGGCTGAAGCCGCAATGACATCACTCTTGTGCATGCGTGTGGGAGCCGACGGTAATGGCACACTCACGTACGTGCCGTTGCTTCAGTGCGCATGTGCCGATGACGACGCCACATGCAGATAAAGGGGATATCTCCTAAACCATGAGATTTAAGAGATATCGGGGGTAGCTACAGGTAAGCCTCAAAGGCTGACCTGTAGCAAAAAGTGGCTGTAAAGGGTTTACAACCACTCTAAATGTAATAATTTGTACACACCAAAAGGAAGTTTAAACTAAAGTTTTTCTTTGTGTGTAAAGGGAAGAGAACACTTTCCAGGAGATCTTATGTCTTTTCTATTAGAGGTCACAGACTTGGATAAACTAATTTCAGCAATCAGAGATCATTTCCTGAGAATCTATATTTAAAGTACATGAACAAATTGAAGTTGTCTAAATTGCTACCCGGAAGCGCCAAGGATCTGACCTCTGTTTTGCCAAGTACACTTCAATCTAGAGGTAAAAGCAAATGACATCTACACTACTTAACCAGAAAAGATAAGGCAAGCAGATGAAGGCGGACTACAGTTGTGCTTCCAATAAAAGCCAAAAGTGTTTCCAATTCAATAATGTTTTAGTACAGAAATAAATTGAGCTTTAAGCAACCCTGTCTGGCTCTAAAGCATTGAACACACTTCCTATACGGTTTAGGAGATATTTGGCCGAAGACAGGCGCATGCGCCGTAAACAGCGGCGCGCAGGCGCACTGAGCGCGGCATCTTCAACGACGGAGATGCCGTGCGTGTCGGCTCCCGTGCGCATGCGTGGGAGTGATGTCATCGCGGCTTCACCGAATGACAGCGGCGGAGCTGCGAGACCCCACCGAGAAGATGGATGCGCCGGACTACAGGGGACAGCGGTGACATCGCTGGCTCCTGTGTCAGGTAAGTGACACATAATGGACTACTATGCGATGCATAGTAGTCCATTATGCTTTGCCTTTGCAGGGAAAAAAAAAAAGGAAGTAAACCCATCAGGGCTTACTTCCTCTTTAAAGCGGGAGTCCGCCGGGAGTTCCGCCGTTTTTTTTTTTTTTTTTTTTTAAAGCCAGAAGCTACAAATACTGCAGCTGCTGACTTTTAAAATAAGGACACTTACCCGTCCAGCGCGCCCGCGATGTCGGCACCCGAAGCCGATCTCTCGATCGTCTCTCTCGGGTGCTACCGCCGCCATCTTGGGTATGGGAATCAGGAAGTGGAGCCTTTCGGCTTCAATTCCCAGTTCCCTACTGCGCATGCGAGAGTCGCGCTGCGCAATAAGGATGGTCCCGCTGTCTCTGGGATCCGTGTGTTTACCAGCAGGCAGCGGGGGACTTGCGGAAAGGGGCGTAGATTCTGCAGAATCTACGCCCCCTTTCCGCAGATAGCTATGCCGGAAGTGGGTGCAGATACCTGTACTGTACAGGTACCTGCACCCCCCTCCCCCCTGAAAGGTGCCAATTGTGGCGCCAGAGAGGGGGGAGGATTCCAATGAGCGGAAGGTCCACTTTAGGGTGGACCTCCGCTTTAAGGCCCTGCATGGGCATAGCAGAGGTCTACTTTAATGTCCTTGTATGTGGTCACTACACTGCATTATAAAAATTATCCTTGCAGGTATCCATTTACTAATCAAAAAGGCAAGTCAAACTTAAGGCGCCTTTCACACGATTGGGTCTGCCTGAACAACGGACAGGCGGATCCGATCGGGCCACCCATTATCCTCTATGGGGAGGCGATTGTCAGCAGACGTGTCAGCTGGCAACCCATCTGACAAAATCCAACATGCAGTCTGTTTCCATCTGCCTGCCCCATATCAGGCTCTGTCCTTGTCCGACGCGGGCTTGTCATTCACCTGCTCAGCAAGGATCAGCGGCAAGACGGATCTGCCCCGTGTGAAAGGGGCAGCATGGTTCTGAACATGTCAGAAGCTTACTACAACTAAACAGAAAAGACACGTCAGGGCCAAGACCTGAGCTAATGTCACCACTGTCACCATTCAGCAGGCTATGAGACCACTGCAGTGACCACATTGGGAGGAGATGACTAACAGTATCACGAATTGACGTTGTGCAATGTCAAATGTGTTTTTTTTTTGGGGGGGGGGGGGGGGGGTTAAAATGAAACATTTTTTACCGTATAGAAGTTGGTTTTCTTGGTCTATGAATATCCATGCCAGCACACCTTGGGGCTACTGGTCAACCAGGGTGATAGATGTGAAAGAATATTTACGACTTCTATTTAAGTGCATATGACCTACTCTGTTTTGGTGAAGGCCCACTAGGAAAAAAGTAGAACCACCTAGTGGATTTCGTTTAAAGACACTGGCCTTCAAGATAAAAGTACTAAGACTTTCCTGCAATAAACACTTATTCACAGCCATAAAAGTGATAACCAAACAACGAACAATAGCTTCAAACCGAGTTTAACGCTTGGCTACATTAAATAAATAATACCTTGCCTTTTAAGACATTTTTATATGTTCATAGAGGATGCCCGTCCAAATATAAGATTTGGGACCGCTGGTTACAATCTCAGGAAACGTGTCTGAATATCCTGTAGACTCTGACTATTGACGTCTGGATGTCTATATTGATGACCATATATTACCTTATAATCCGACTTTTGTATATACATGTCTAAATACGGACAGTATTTTAATATGTTTTCATATAAGAGGGTGGATATGGCTGGGATTCCCTCATTCTTGGTTTTTCACGCCACTTGGGACAGCAGATTCTGCCTGGCAGTCATCATCCTACATAGGTACACTTATCTCTTATACCCCAGCACGTGTATGCCAGATATTGGGTTTTCCATATTATAAATATATATTTGAACAATATGTGCAAACAGTCTGCTCTAAGGATTTTTCTTTTTTGGTTCTGTACTCTGCCCACATTCCCTCAGAATTACCCTTAGGTTTCCATGCTCTGCTCCATCGTCAGGTTGGTGCATTACATATACCGTATATACTCGAGTATAAGCCGAGATTTTCAGCCTCTTTTTTGAGGCTGAAAGTGCCCCCCTCGGCTTATACTCGAGTCATCGCTGTCTGCCTGCTCGATCAGCGTGTCGAGCAGACAGACAGCGGCCATTCTATTCTAATTCAAAAGCCGCGCCTCCGGCTCCGCCTTCGCCTGTGATAGGCGGAACACTGAATTTCCCAGCAGCCTGTGTTCCGCCTATCACGGACATCCGCTCATCCTCGTACTACGGACGAGGATGAAAGGATGGCCGTGATAGGCGGAACACAGACTGCTGGGAAATTGTGTTCCGCCTATCACAGACAGGGAGGCGCGGCATTTGAACAGGAAAATGGGCGTCGACGAAGAGCGGTGATCCTGGGACGGGACCGGACGGAGGCTCGGCTCGGCTCGGGACGGGACGGGACCGGACGGAGTCTCGGGACGGGACGGGACCGGACCGGACGGAGGCTCGGGACCGGACGGAGGCTGGGGACACAGGTAGGCTGGACACACAAGGCCTCTCACACACACACACACACACACACACACACACACACACACAGGGATGGATGGATGGATGGACACACACACAGGGATGGACAGGCATATCTCACCCTCGGCTTATACACGAGTCAATAGGTTTCCCAGTTTTTTGGGGGTAAATTGGGGGCCTCGGCTTATACTCGGGTCGGCCTATACTCGAGTATATACGGTACTCAATTATACAATCTGTATTTCCACATTGTATAACCAACATTTGCCAATATTTATGTTAAGGCTGACATTTACAAATTATGTGAGACCTTCAGGGTTAAACACTCCCACCCATGCCATGTCTGCACTCCGTTTGTCCCCTGGTGATGGTTTTGGTCGGTCTCTCCCCCTCAGCTCCCATGCCATACACTTGTCACTGCCGCCTTTTGAGATAAAGCAATTTGGAACTTTGGCGAGTATGGGGTTCCATACCCTTGAGCCTCTTTCACCATCTGCCTCAATATATATCACTGCCACACTTATCTGTGTTCAGTTTAGATACATCACACATGCATCCACCCCTGAGGAAGCGAGCTACGCCTTACGAAACTTGTCGGGTTACTTGTCGGCCTGTGCCTACTGTCTGATATCTACATGTAGCAATGTTACTTTTATCATGTGCAATATTTTTATTGGCTATGCTGCTGTCTACCACCATGCATGTATGTACACTATTTCTTTAATAAACGTGTACTGCATTTACTGCTGTTATTTTGGCCTACTGTGACCACCTCGCTCAAAGTCCCAGGGTGACCCTCTGTATTTTCTGTTTAGGGATGGAGGTTTATCACTGGTGACACCAGACCTTTCCTCTTTCCTGTATTATATGTGTTAGACCATTCATATAGGAGGGGAGTGTGTGTGCTTGCGTTTTGTGGGAGAGCAGCAAAGAATTTTGGTGAAGACCTGTACAATTGAGATAGGGATTTTAAGAGCACCAGCAGTGCCCCCTGCCTTTTCAATTTATAAGGACAACCCGGTACAGATTTTACACACAGCACCAACTTATGAAATGTGGTACTATAAAATGACCGCAAGAAGAAGACTCTTCCAGATTTGCCAAGCAATAAAATTAATAGGTACTGGGCTGCCGATAAACCCTACTCATGTCCGTGCACATTTTCCAGAGGACTTGGACAACCACAGAAAATATTTGTATGGCCATCAGGCAATTCTGAAACAGGAAAAAGAGCAAACAAAAAAAAAGGAAATAAAAAATATGGAGGCATGGAGAACCTCAGCTACAAGAAACAAAACAAATAAGAGTGTATTTACCCCTGAGAAAAAGTGAACAGGACTCTTCCTATTGCCTATGCAAGACAAGTAAATCGGGTTGACAATTAACTCCCGTTACCAAGAGCATTTACTTATCTTTCCTCACTCCCATATTTGTTAGGTCCAGCCCCCAAGACCAGGAAAATAAATCCTTATGTATGTGTCAGAACTTACAGGGCTGTGGACGTGGTCCAATTCAGGAGGCACCAGTGATGTCACAGGGTAGGAGGAAGAGAGTCACATGCTCATCTCTATTTGAAAAAAAGTGTTGGATTTTTTTTTTTACCTCTGATGGTGGGTGAATGAAGGGCAACAAAAGTGGACAAAAAAGGTATTTACTACTGGGGGAAGTGGGTCACTATAAAAAAAAAAGAAAAAAAAAAGAAGAGCACATGATCATCTTAAAATACTTTACATAGGAAAAAATAAAATAAAAATAACGAATAGAGGATTACTGTTCAATGGAGAAGAGCACAAAAAAAAAAAAAAAAAAAAAAAAAAAAAAAAAAAAAAAAAAAAAAACACAACCCCCCAACACACACACACACACACACACACACACACAGTGCTGGCCGGATTTCTTACTACAGGCCATTTAGATGGCATGCAAGTATGAGAAGAGCAACATTTACCGTACAGTACTTTGAAAAAGTATTTTCCCCCTTCTGATTACGGTATTTTATTTTTTGGGCATATTTGTCACACTTAATTACGATTTAGATCAAACAAAATTTGAACATTACACAAAGACAAGCCAAGCAAATACAAAGTGTAGTTTTTATGTGAGGACTTCATTTATTAGGGTAAAAAAAATAAAAAAATAATATATGTTATCCAAAACCTGCCTGGCCCTATGTGAAAAAGTAATTACCCCCCAAGTGCGCTTGAGCTCAGAACCTGATAGTTGGACATTCTCCTTCAGGATTTTCTACTAAAGCACAGAGTTCATGGTTCCCTCAATTTTGGCAAGTTATCCAGGTCTTGAAGCTGCAAAGCAGACCTAGACCATCACACCAAACACCACCATGCTGGACTGTTGATATGATGTTTTTTATGAAATGCTGTGTTAAGTTTTACGCCAGATGTAAGGGGACACTCAGCTTCCAAAAAGTTCAACTTTTGTCTCATCAGTCTACAGAATATTTGCCCAAAAGTCTTAGGGATAATCAAGATGTTCTTTGCCAAATGTGAGGCAAGCCTTCATGTTCTTTGGTCAGCAGTGGCTTTGGCCTTGCAACATATTTTCCCAGTCTCTATCGTTTAATCATGAACACTGACCTTAACTGAGGCAAGTTCTTTAGATGTTCTGGATTTTTTAATGACCTCCTGGATGAGTCATCGTTGTGCTTTTGGAGTACATTTTGGTAGGCGGGTTACTCCTGGGAAGGCTCACCACTGTTTCAAGTTTTCCCCATTTGTAGATAACGGCTCTCACTGTGGTTCGCTGGAGTCCCAAAGCCTTAGAAATGGCTGATACACGTCAATTACTTTGTTTCTCATCTGTTCTTGCATTTCATTAGATCTCGGAGATTAGATATTCGGAGATCTTTTGGCAAGCTTCACTTTATCAGACAGCTTCTATTTAAGAGATTTCTTGATTCAATGGGTCTGGCAGTAATTAGGTATGGATATGGCAGGTACAATTTAACTCGGCTTTTCACAAAAACATGGTTAAGCACAGTTCATTCATGATTTAGCAAGGGAGAGGGCAATTACTTTTTCATATAGGGCCAGGCAGGTTTGGACAGCATTCCCCCCCCCCCCCCCCCCATTAATACAATTTAATAATTTAAAAACTGCATTTTGGGTTATCTTTGTGTAATATAAAAAATAAATTGCTGCTCTAAATCATTTAAGTGTGACAAATAAAACAAATCAGGAAAGGGTCAAATACTTTTTTGCAGCACTGTATTAAGACACTTACTTTAGATCTCCGTTTATAATGTTCTCCAAGGCAAAATATGATGTGAAGGTACACCAGAAAGAACCTTAGAATTCAAAGCACTACAAAATTATAAATAAATATAAATTGCAGATCACAAAATGGGGACCCTTCTGTGTTACTGCCTCAGGCTCAAAAGCCAAATCTGATTTCCAATAAAATTTAAAAAATAAACTATATCTGCAAAAGCATTATAATTAAGAAACCTGAACATGCTGCAACAAGGAGCCTGGAAACCTAATCTGATGAGAAAACAAGCATGAACGAGGGTATCGCGGTTACAAAGAAAACAAAGTCCAAGTATTTACATGTAAAATACAAGGTGTGGGTGGTATCCGTACGTATAAAATTGCCTGGAGGTGTGAGAACCACACCGCTCATACTAAACGTCTGCACTACATTCAAGGTTCCCTGACGGAAGTTTTGTTGGATCGGCAGAGATTTCTAATACGCTGCTTGTGACAGGGAAACAATGGTGAGATTCTGCATGCCGTGGTTTATGAGGCATTTGCCCACATGTGAAAACTAAGCAAACACGGCTTTATTGTGGGCTGAAAAAGTTTGATGACAGCCATATAAGCCGTTCCTGACTGACAGCAATACATTTTATAATCTCTACATCAATCAGCTACTGCACCTTTTCGGAAAATAACAGTGATTTATTGCTGATAGAATAGGCTCATAATAGAAGACAGACATTTAAATTGACTGTGGATTTATTGGGTGTTATAAAATGGAAATTATTTGAAATGATCCAATTTGCCTTTTGAAAGCTAAAAAGGAGGGGACTTCTAAAATACTCACTAAATTATAAAATACCAACACATCTCAGGTTATATTACAGAATTTCTAACTGAAATTGTGAATTACTCTTTAGGATGCTTGTTCCCATACCTAGAAGGACCATCCCTGCTGTCTATTAACCACTTGCTTACTGGGCACTTAGCGTTTCTTTAAGCTCCTAGAAGCCAAACAGTGTTATCCTAGGAGTCCATGCACACTACTATAAGCCATTACCGTTTTTTGTTTTTTTTGGGCTTCAACCTATAGGAGCGTGGGGGGGGGGGGGGGGGGCGTTTTTTTCAGCAGAAGAAAACAAAAAACACCACAACCCTGACCACTCCTTAAATGCTTTTAAAATTGCTTCTTTTGCGCTCCCCCTCCTCATGTACTGTAAAAAAATGCTAATGCTCCTAAAAGATACCACAAAAATTTTATTATCAGCATTTTTCATCCAGTGTTTGAGCCTATATAAAAAAAAAAAAAACAAAAAAAAACACACACACACACACACACACACACACACCAGTGTGCATGGAGCGAAAGTAAACATTTACTGGAAGAAACATGTAGGCCATCATTGCTAACCTTCTTGTAAAGGTTAAAGTGGTTGCGTTATATACACGAAGGTAAAAAAAAAAAAAATTAATAAAAAAATAAAAAAAACCTTCTCTGAGCAGCACCCCCCTCCCCCTCCTCGCAATAAATACCTGAGGCCCATTGCAATCCAGCGATGTGCATGAGAACCTCAACTCTTGAGACTCTCACTGCTGGAGAGAGCCTGCTGCAGGAGTCATTGGCTGTCCATCACAGCCAGTGAGCCAATAAAGGAAAGAGGAGGCAGGACCAAGCCGCAGCTGTTTGTGAAAGGACATGCAGAGCAGTGGCTTGGCAGTGAGCCTGCTTGGGTGCCCCCACAGCAAGCCGCTTGCTGCGGGGGCACTTGGAGGAAGGGGCCAGAAGCGCCGGTCGGGGGGGGGGGGGGGGACCTGAGAAAAGGACCCAGGCTGCTTTGTGCAAAACCATGCAGTCTATGCGTGAAGATAAAAAGCCTTCTATGTGCAGCAGCCCCCTTAATACTTACCTGAGCCCATATCGATCCAGTGATGTTGCACGAGAGACTCAGCTGTCTGGGACTCTCCCTCCTTGGCTGAGAGTCAGTGAGCCGGGGAGAGGGAGAGGGAGACGACAGCTCTGTGTCTGAATGGACACAGGGAGCTGTTTGACTCGGATACCCCCATAGAATAGCGGGGTAAGAAAAAAAATGGGGAGGGGGGGGGAGTGCATTTTTAAGAAATACAAGGCTTCCTCTAATTTTTCAAGGTGAGCAAACGACATTACAGTCTTGGCTTCTGCCAGAGACCTTGTAATTCATAGGCCTATTTGAGGCAAACTCAGCCTGACTTGATTTTGTTTGAGTAGCAGACAAGAAGTACTACCACCGTACAATGCAGCACTCACAGCAACCACAATGCTTACAGTGATAGAAAACCTGGACTTCAGCTTGTGCCTTGCATGGGAGCATTAGTTCAGTTCCATTTGCTGCCTTGAATTTTTTTTAGGAACTTGCGAAATGCAAACTTACATTTTTCAGGTTGTGACAGGTTGCTTTAGAGCCAAACATTGAAACCTGATTCATACTGATGCAATGCAGGAAACACACAAGATGTACTGCATTTCCCTGCATCGCAATTGCACAATTTACACGCAATCTGCTGCGGGTGTCAATGTTAAATCCACAACATCCCAAAACAGATCGCAAAATGCAGTGGGACTGCCAGAATTCAGGTGCGGAGAAAAAAAAACAAAAAACAAATTGGTGTGGATGCAATTTGAGCCACATCACATGCGACGTCCGTGCGGTGCGATTCCCATGCCAATCGCATTTGGTGTTCTGCATGCACTAATGTGAACCCAGGCTCAATCTCCTAATTAACCCAAACAGGACTGCTTTACTTAAGGGATTTCTATATGCAAAGAAAACAGTGAAATAGACCTATGAGATGTGTTACATTTACAAGAACACAAAGTCTGGTTACTGCACAGATACAATCCAATGACTTGCGTAGAAATATGAAACCACAGGAGTGGCACAGCAAAAGCAAAAAAAAATAAAAAAAATCTCCATTACAGAAGCAGTAAGCATGGCTTTCAGGTTTCGCTTCTTTGTCAGCAGCACACATCGAACCAACTTGTTCTATCATATGGAACATATTCATCATTAACTCATGCTAACAAAAAGGACATCAAGTTCCAACAGATAAAACTTTGAAGGCGGCCAAATCTGAAAGGATTTTTCCACTGCCATTATCTGTTTGTAATTAAAAATGAGCAAATTGGGCAAAGTTCTGCTAGTAATGGGCTCGGCAAACCAAGCATAAAGTCCATGAACCCCGAACATATTGATGAACCCAAATTAAGTCTGAGATACAGTAAATCTGCATATGCTTTGGCCTTTTTTCAAAGACAATTTGCAAGCTGGGGAAAAAATAAAAAATAAGGCTTAGTTAGAATTACCTGCGACAGACAACCTTGGAGAGCGCAGCTCCGCCCATTTTCAAGGAAACACATGCAGCCTTTAAATCCCTCCTCTTCAACAATGGTGTCAGTTATTGTGTGGTCTCCGACATTCTGGAAAACAAAAAGCACAAAAAACCGCCATGACAGATACTTAAAACCACTTCCAAGAAGAAAAAAAATAAAATAAATAAAAATAAAAAAAAAAGGGGGAATTAAGTAACGGTTGTCCTGAAAGGCTCTTAGAAATAAGTCACGTCTAACTAAGCCTTTCTCAGATCGCCTTTCAGGACAACCTTGGAGAGGATAACCGAAAAACTTACCCTAGGGTGGGACCACTGCCTGCAGTATCTTCCTGCCGAAGGCTTGATCTGCGGTGGACAGTAGGTCCAACCTATGTTGAGAAGTTGGACCATGTGGCAGCCTTGCATATTTCTTCAGGCGTAGCATCAGCCCTTTCGGCCCAGGAAACTGCTGTTGATCTTGGAGAATGAGTAGCAATACCTGAGGGGGCATTTCTGCCTTAGCTTCGTAGGCCTCTTGAGATTGCCCATTTAAGCCACCTGCCCAGAGTGCATTTGGAAGCCTTTTCCCCTTTACGTGAACCTGAGAATATCATGAAGAGAGCATTTGATTTTCTAAACTCATTGGTGACTGTTAGAAAGTGTAGCAGGCCTCATCTCACATCCAGTGCGGGGAAAGCTTCTTCTCCTGGATTGGCAGGAGCTGAGGAAAAAGTGGGCAGGACTATTTCCTGTGAACGGTGAAAAGTTGAAGAAACCTTAGGTAGAAAGGCTGGATATGTTTACACGGTCTGAAAAAAAATACTTTTAGAAAGGGTTTTTCAACCGCCAGGGTATGAAGCTTGCCAACTCTTGCCGACGTGATGGCTACCAGAAAATAGTTTTAAGAACTAAGTGTTTTAAGGATGCTTCCTGTAAGGGTTCAAAAGGGAGCTCCCGTGAGACTCTGTAAAATGTGTTCATGAATAAATAAAATTACAATATTCTCATTTGATAAAATTATAAAAATTGATGCCCATACAAGGGTAAAAATGAATAGCGTTTCGAGGGGTTTCTTCTTCATCAGAGCCTTGGAAAAAACGGGAAATGGTCTGTATACTGTGGTAGGTCTATATAGAGAGAAAAGACTGGATGGGTGATGTGTCACATGATAGATGGTATATTTCTATAGGCAGAATCTCCTTTAGTCTAGTAGTATTTCTTTCCACATTGCAGCACTCTATATAAAAAGGGAAGATACCAAATGGATAGGTAGAATTGCAGACGATATTCAGAATGTTAGAACAGACAGACAGGGCTTTATTGCAAAAGATGAAACACTACAGCTGCAAAAGCCCTCCTCACTGGAGTAAGTTGACGGAAATGCAAATTTTTTTTATCATTTATATATTATACACACACACACACACACACACACACACACACGTCCTTAAAAAAAAAAAAAAAAAAAAATCATACTAAATAAAAACGCACACATTTATATTCCTTCCTTGAATATTGCAACTCTAACCCCTCCAATATATAATTTACCCACTTTGTTGACCAATCACCCCTTGTGTTCTTAGACCCTGAACTGCAGGTAGACAGAGGGTAGCATCTTTTCCAAAACTCAAACTGAGTGCTGGAAACGCCTACCTTCACACAAAGTCATCATCATCACCCAAAATGGATTCATAACATCCCATACAGGCAATTCTGTAGGTTAAGTAGAACATGCACCAGAAATTTCTACTATGAGCAGCAAGGATCTATCCTAAAAAGCAAATTCTTGGAAAAGGGGATACAAGGAAGATCACGTAGAACAAGCCTACACCAAATATTGGACACAGTACGTTGAAAGCCATGCAGTTAGCACACAGAAAGATGCCATAATGCAAAAAGAACAAACGGATCTGCAACAAGCCAGATATATCTAATTCCATTCAATTCAGCATCCAATTTACCACTAACAACAAATAATTTGGCGCAATTGGAGTATTTTGAAACAAGGCCCCATCTTGAACCAAGTCCTGCCCTCGAGACCTGAAGTTGTGTTCCGTAAACCTAGAGATCTTAGGAGTTTGATAGAACCGTGCAGAATACTCAAAGCCCCAAATGCAACAAAGATCCCCACCGGTCCTTTGACATCAATATTCGATCAAAAAGGGAACTATAAAATGTGGGGTCAAAAACTGTGGGGGCTGTGCGTACATGTCACACCGCAAAAAACAGGTGGTGGGGACCAACGGCAACAGTCATAGAATTTGTCAATTCATTAACTGTGGCACTTCGTACTTGGTCTATGATATCATTTGCCCCTGTGGTCTCCTCTATGTTGGATGCTACAATAGACAGCCAACAGGCTTGAAAGCGTTCGGCATAGAAGCCATCAAGAAAGACTCTCATGGGGAAAAGAAGATTTCAGAGGAGAGAAACTTTCTGGATCTTCACCCTTGGTTCCTTGCCTCCTGATGGAATGAACGAAGATCTTGAGATCCATGGGACAGTCTAATTGGATACTATGCATACATTTTCCTCTCATAACCCCCTCCACCCAGTTTGATATAAGCCTAGCTCTGTCTGCTCCACATATCTATATGGAGTACTTATTACTTTGCTCCTCCATAACGTGCCCGGCATATCCCATGTGTCCCTTTCATATCTAGTGTCACTGGCAGCAACACTCATCAGCATTAGTGGTGGTTCTGTATATACTCTATCCTTAGTGCAAATACCATAAGTACCATATACCATTTTATACAACTAAACCAAATATAAAAACTATTGTGATTACACCTACTGTAGTTTGACTAATATCCCCCCTCTTACCACCCCCCCCCCCTTTTAATACACTCTATATTATAGCTACCAATAGCTTAACCTCCTGCAGGTCACCGTGTATACAGGCCCACTCCTAAACTGGGTTCCAGTGATTGGGTTAGCCATGTCAAGCTGGTGCAGTGTATGGAACAACAGCGTGCGTTCCAACAACTGGCCAAATCACTTCCTGGTTCCGGCGTACGTACAAGTCACACGGCCGCTCTACAAAGCCGCCCATCCTTGCCCCTTCAAACACCAGCAGCATAAATACATACGCCAAAGTGTTGCATGGCTGCAATCCAATACAGGACTTTACACAGCACAACACAGCATCCTAACAGGAGGATCGCAGGGTCAACCAAGGATCGACTTGGGCAAGTAACCACTGAACACAAGCTGTAGCATCATAATCAGCCAGTGTGCAGGTTGGCAATATGGATGGTTCATTCCATTCCCATTTATGCCCACTAACATTGTGGAGACTGCAATGCATCATTACATCTGGCCACTATACCTAGATACTTTCAACAGGTTACATTCGTTTATGTCACTGCTATTTTTGTAGGTCCTGACGACCAACAGTAACTAGTATCAATAAACAACAACATGTGTCTATACTTTATGGTGCTGAGGTAAGTCCTACCCGGCTTTACCGCTTCCATATTACCAATCTCCTTGACATCCTGCTCACTTGAAACTGGCACACTTCACTTAGTAAACCAAAATTAACTGTCACAATTTTTTGTCACTATGGTATCATGCAGCCAGTCAACCTCGTACTGTTCTCTACACATCACTTCCAACTGTACTACCAATTTAACCCATTCAACTTCTCTCATCAGTCTGTTCATAAAAGTTAGGTTCATTCTGCATATGCGTATATATAAAATGTGTGCGTTTATGTAATGTGACATATATATATAGGGGATCCAAGGGTTATGAACCCGTTAGGGACTTTCCTCCTGTTTGCAATTCGGAAATGTTCGTAAGTCGGCCGCGCATGCGCAGGATGACAATTACGGACATTTCCGATGTTCTGTCGAATGCCGTTCGGCGCATGCGCGGAAAATTATGGACATTTCCGACATTTTCCGAGGCTCCGTCTGGCCGCACATGGCGACAATTATGGACATTTCCAATGTTCCGTCGAATGCTGTTCAGCGCATGCGTGGCAAATTAGACAATTCCGACATTTTCCAAGGCTCCGTCTGGCCACGCATGTGCAGAATGAGATGTGCAGATAGTCTGCGCAGAACAGCACAGGGCCCCTGCAGCGCCCTTTGTAAATCAGCCGTCCTTAAGCCGGGGACCCCCTGTAATCGGCCAGTAACATAATGGGGTTTTAAAAAAAAAAAAAAAAAAAGATGCCCTTTATAGTACAAAAAGAGCAAATAGCTACTGTAAATATTCCAGAGTAAAAAAAAAAGAAAAAATGAACCCCTACAGTAACAATTATCTGCTTTTTTATAATAAAAAAAAAAAAAAAAAAGGCCAATTTAGGTTTTAACCCCATTATGTTACTAAACATCTTAGGCCTGGTTCACACCTATATGTTTTTTGCAGAAACGCACTACAGTTAATTTACATAGTTTCCTATGGGACACGTTCACATCTATGCTTTTTTTCAGCCGCTGCATATTTGGAAAGGGTCAAGGACTTTTTTTTTTATTATTTATTTTTTAAAAAACACAAAAAACGGTGCTTTTGTGGTTCAATATACTCCAATGGAGAAGCTGCAGAAAAGCATGTAGAAAGGCTAGAAGACCGAGAAAAATGGCCTTCTGTTCCCGCCAATTTGAGGATGTGCGGGCTTCTGCTTTGGACCGGGCCCTGAGTGGTTTGGCCATCCAGGTGAACTTCCCAGAGGCCCTTTCAGAGGCTACAGGGCTTCCGCCATTATCTTTGTAAAGATCCTGCCGACATCTTTACTGATTCGGCTGATGCATCAGCCATGTATTTTACCGCCTTCAGTATCAATGGAAAAGACTCAAAGTTTTTTCCGTGACGTACCAGTCTCTACGTGGCTCTTCAGCTTCTCTACCCAGCATTCTAGGTTCTTTGCAGTTTTATTGCGTTTCCTCCACCGTGGCAGAGGAAACACAACTGAAGCCATGGTGGAAGAGGAGGGATTTAAAGGCTGCATGTGTTTCCTGGAAAATGGGCGGAGCTACGCTCTATCCAAGGTTGTCCTGAAAGGCGATTTGTGGGAAAAAACCCCACGCAAAAGTGTGCAGGTAACTGAGCTCTGCCATAAGGAACAATCCAGGAAAAATGAAAAAGGATCATTCCGTTTAGAGTGGGTCTTGTAAGGTAGCTGAAGTTGGGTCAATATACGAATCCTTGGGGGGGGGGGGGGGTCCTTCAATGTAATAGTTTAATGGCTCATTCTATGAAAAGTGAGCTGTGCCAGACTGCTTTTAAGAGGGCAGTAAAGCAGCAGCAAGGCATTTGAGAGGCAGTACTCTGCCCTTTTGTGGTAGAACTGGGAATTTAAAAACGGAAATACCACACCACAATAGACAGCCAAAAGCGGCCTACTATATAAAATTAAATACCAAGTGATATCATTCATAAAATATGGCCAGCTGGCTGGGGGATCTATTCATTTCTGAAAGGATTAGCAGTGGGTTGTCGTTATTAACAAACTACATCTCTGGATGGTGTGGTTGATGTTGTCCTTTACATAACAAAAAAAAAAAAAATGCACACCCAGTGTCCTTTTATGTGCAACTATGTACCCCATAGGAAAAGCTACTTTTCAGGGGGCTTTCAGATGATAAAAAAAATTTTTAAATCCACCCCTGGCAAACCCCTACATCTTTTGGGGGACAATAGGTGGGGATTGCAACAAACATGGGGACAATGTACCTTTTAAGGTGGGGATAGGGTCGTCTCCCACGCTCTCATCCAATGGGGACACCTGTATGATAAGATGTCCACTCGTTTCCCGTTGCAGTCGGGAGGACAGGAAGTGAAAGGAAATCTCCCCAGCTGGACACATACACCAACAAAAATTAAACAGCACTGAGGTTTTTAACCTTGCCACATTTTATACACACACACACACACGAATGAGCTATGGATTTCATTTTTATCATTCTGTTGCATTGTTTAAGCGCTTCCCATCTGCCCACAGCAGACAAGAAGCAGTGCCGATGCAAGTTAATGTACCTGTATGTCTGTCCGCATCACTGGCTCCCTTGCAGCTCACAGAGTGTGCATCCAGGAGCCCAAGAATCAGTGTGTCCCCCGGACACAGTGGATCACACAGTCCTGTACCATGTGATTGCTATGTCAAATCACATAGTACTCAATGGAAACCGAAAAAACAAACAAGAGTTCTCTCTGCTCTCTCACAGATCAATTGTGAGAGCAGAGAGAACTGATGCTGCATCCTGTGAGTATACAGCAGCCTGTCACAGTGTATGTACACTCACAGACTGCAGTGGCTGCCTGCCCCAGTGTCCCTGATCACTGCCCCCAGCATAATACAAATAAAGAGAGCAGCTAGCCCCTGTCACCTTTCCCGGTGTCACAAGTGCCCATAGTAACATCGCCATACCAGGGTCCTGATCACCCCCATAACTGCCATTTACCATATCAGTTTGATTGACTATAGCTTTCACATAGACTAAATAATATACACGGTTTTGGGTTATTTTTACCAAAAAACAAATATGTAGCAGAATACATTTTGGCCTAATTTTACGAAGATAGATTATTTCTTAAATTTTATAACAAAGAAAAGTAAAAAAATAAATAGAATAAATCAATGGCTTAGCAAGCTTGATTAGCAAGTGCACACAAGCAGCTTCAACAGGTACTGAAGTACAAAGAAGACAGTGAGCTATATTGTTCTATATTCTCTTTATTCCACTTTCTATAAGAGGTTGGTGAAAATTCTATAGATATTTATCAAAGCTTTGACCCTTAAAGTGTTGCTGCATCTCTCAGAATAGAAGCATGACAATGAGCATGAGAGACAGCTATTCCTACAAGGTTTATCAGCCTATTCTACAAAGATTCCACCAAACAGCCACACAAACCCCCCTCCTCTAATACGCAACATTCCTACGATTCAGAATTCAATGCAGATGATGAAGGATGAGCCGGTGCGTATTGCAGAAATTCTTAAAGAATCACACTAAGATCTTTAATGTATTCTAGATAACGGCCCAAACAAAACATCTTCTGTGTGTGAGTGTATATGTTGTACATTGCAGTTGAAGCTCCCACAAGCTTCTCCCATCGGTGATGGATGAGTTCCCCAACCCTCCCCAAAATTATGCCAACATGAACCACAGGCTCTCCATTTTTCAACCCCTAGCAATAGGGATCTCAGCTGTAACACTAAGGAAACTCTCTGTAGTTCCCACTTATATCATTGACTGCAACACACTATACCTAACATGGTAACTGAGCTGATGGAGCTGGACAGCTCCCCTTGACACCTTGAAGCTCCAGACATGCTGGAGTGTAGACAATGGTCAAAAACGAAAGCAGCGCTTTCTAGAACCCCCTATCAAAGCACCATGCTTCCTGGATATTTAGCCCGGATGGAGGAGACTCCAGCTCTTTGGAGCGGGTGGAAGGCAGTCTCAGTATCCAGCCCCGACACCAATAGCCTGTAAAAACACACTACACAAGGGGCTAAAAGTTGCACTAACATTTAGGGCAGCATATGTCTCGGGACAAAAACCTCACAATGCAACCTGCTTGCATTTCTGGCATTTATCCTTGGGCATATACTGCTCAAACATTAGTAGAATTCAGTGCACCTTCAAACCACAGAAAATTTCAGCCTCAAGGAGTGTTTCAGGCTGCCGACAGCAGGGCTGTGCGGCGAGTCCGTGCCTTCCACCTGCACCAAAATGCCATCTCATGCACCCAGGCAAAACCACCTAGGGTGCCCGAATGTTGACTGACCATACATTACAGCCCAATTGTACAATTTTCTTTAGATCTACTAATAATTAAGCTGTGCAAAGGCTTGCATGGTCACATGCAAACTAAGGCTTTGGTCACACCTATGTAGTTAGATTTTTTACATTTTTGCACATGCATTTGCTGGGTGGGGATGGGGGGGAACTAGGGAGGGTGGGGGGTTATCTCACTTTTATAATAACCAGAAAATCCTAGATCCTGCATGCACTGAGAACACCACATTGCATAGTGGAGTTTGACCAAAAATAAAAAAATACAACCACGGAATCTACAAGAGCCAAGATCTGCTCTGATCAACTGGTCCAAATCGGAATGCTTAGTCCTACAAATGAACTCAATGGTTTTCAAATAGCAGCTAATATTCAATGTGTTCAGCCTGGAGAAACAATCTGCAGAAAACCTCATAAGGTTCCTGCTCGCCTGCCTGAAATCTTCATTGAGTGGTCTAAGCTGTAGGAATGATCTGGGCTGACACTTTTTACATGACAAACTCAAAGGGGAGTGAATAGGGAGGACAATGAAGAGCACCCCTGCTAAAAATGACTATATTTACAACTCATAATACATTAGTGTGATGGTCATTGGGAAGAATGCTCCTTACGCTTGTGAACATTGGGAAGCATTAGCCCCTTACAGAAATATCAATGGTGTCACTGGGAACTTGTCTGAGACACAGAAATTTCTCAAGGAACCTCTGGAGAAAGGGAACCCTGGCTGGGAATGAACGTCACCTCAAAGAGCCAACATACGCGATCCATATATTACCGCTATACACTGCAAACGGGTGTTTTGGTCCCATTACTTTGTGTCACTCTGTCTCAATATGCAAGCAATTTTTTTTTTTTTTTTAATCTTCAGATTTGTTCCAGGGCAGTGACACAAAAGTCAGAGGGTCCAACTAACAAATAGCATTTTCACTATGCCAACAGCAGTCCACATATTTTGCTTGCGTCAGGTTTACTCAATGTTCCAGCACTGCTGCGATGTGTACTCCCAGGTCTACAGGAAGCTCAGTAGTAGACGCACCCGGCACATCTCGCGATTTGGGATTGCGGGCAGAAAAGCTGCAATTCTTCCCTGCAATCCCAAATCATGTGACAAGGCACAGTTGGGTGCCATTATCTTTCTTTCTTTGTGCCACAAAACCCCACCTTCACCTTCACAATCACGTGAAGCTTGTCACACAAGAAGCAGGAGCTTATTTTAGGGCACCATGTGCATTGGGCAGCCCATTCAAGTAAATGGATTTTTCTGGCAGAATTGCCTAAAAAACTCAATGTCCAACTTAAGCAGTGGGAACACTCGGGATGTGAACAGTGCCGGAAAGTGGAACATAATAAAAAAAATAAAGTCATGATAATACAGAAGAGACATACTGGGGTTGATTTACTAAAACTGGAGCATACATAATCTGGTGCAGCGGTGTATGGTAGCCAATCACCTTCTAACTTCAGCTTGTTAGATCAAGCTTTGACAAAAAAAAAAAAAAAAAGTGGAGACCGATTGGGCTCTATGCAAAGCTGCGCCAGATTTTGCACCCACCATGTCTGTTCAGTATTAAAAGGTACTCTTACCTTCCTGTTTGCAATGTACACAGAGCTGCACATACAATTTCTACATTTGCCAAGATGAATGAACTTCAGCACATGCATGGGAATGACCTTATCTTGCCTTGGCCAATCAAAACCCAAAGATGAATTCATGGACAAAAACTGACCAAAGATGTCAGAGGCCAGCAATAGAGCTGGCTGACATCACTGGTGGGGCCAGCTGTCTCTTCTGGGTTGTGCAATGGCCTTGTGATGACATGTATGCAGCACATCATAAGTGAGCAGTGGCAATGTCTACCATTCTTCCACATCCACTAATGCCTATGATCTGCTTATGACAGTTCTTCTGGAGCACTAACAAACATCTGGGCGCAGAGAACAATTTAGACAATATGTAGCCAGACAGCTCCTCTTTGAGGACTCCGCTCTGCTGGGCAATGTACTGCCTGGTCTTCAGAGACCACAGCTGCAGATTTAGACCCCTTTCACACCCAGGGCGTTTTGCAAGCGCTATAGCGTTAGAAATATTGCATGAAATCCGCCCTAAAACTGCTGCACCATTGTCTGTAGTGTGAAAGCCCCGAGGCTCACACTCTAGCGGTGCGCTGGGAGGACGTCAGGAAAAGTCCTGCCAGCAGCTTCTTTGGAGCGGTGAGTTTACCGCTCCTCCACCGCTGCTCCCCATTGAAATCAATGGGGCAGCGCTGCTATTGCAGCGTATTGCCGGCAGTTTTAACCTTTTCTCGGCTGCTAGCAGGGGGGTAAAAGCACCCCACTAGCGGCCGAAAAGTGCGGTAAAAATAGCGCCGTGTTACTGCCGACGCTATGGGCGGTGTGGTGTGAAAGGGGTCTTAACCATCAGTGATAAATTTGACACTGACAAATATTGCTTCTTTTAAAAAAAGGCTGGTATGTCAGCAACAGTAGGTATAACCAAATTCAGGCAAATATACATACACATACACACACACACACACATATACATATACACACTCACTCACGTTGAGCAGACTGGGACACAATCATATGTTAAAGGGTCTGACCTGTCCTGCCACCAGATCTTTGGTAAAGAATAGAGCTGGAAGATCCTCCTGACTGATTGCAATCACGCTTCAAGTAAAAGGATAATTGAGAACTAAATATGCATGCTCAGCTACTCCATACACACATTTATTAATGATCAACCATCACATCTTGCAAGTGGAAAAATCATAGGCATGCAGTTGCAGAGAGCAATAAAGAAGCTATAAAGCTGGACAGCTCCCCATGTCAGCGTCAGGTCCTGACTGTACTGGGGCCAGTCCACACTGACCACAGCAAGTAGCCATCTGCTCTCTCCAGAGCCCCCAGCTGGGAATATCAGATGAAATTCTACCCGGACAGCTATTGCTTTCTGGAAGGCTGATGTGTCAGCACCAATAAGAAACAGCAATTACTGACCAGCTGAGGCAACAATCATCTCAAGGTATACAAAGACACAAGAGGAGTTCAGCCAGCTCTGGCCAATCAGCAGCAGACAGTCACCAAATGGTCCCTGTGCAAGACTAGCTTTTGGGACCCCAATTCCATTACTTGTCAAGTACATAAACGTATTCACAATAAAGAAATAAGTAGAAGGCGCTTGCTGCCTGACACAATGTGGATTTTAACAGACCAGACGCACAGTTAGGTTGTCATGAGGAAAACCGATACTTCACAAAATTCTAGTTAGCAGTACCCATGTGTAGCGGTCAGATACAGAGGCCTAGCACCTGCCATGAATGGACCCCAAAGCCCCACACAACAGGGCATGTTTAAGTTTGGCACACGCATATTTATGGAAGGGTTGGATGTTACATCTCATATCTACAGCAAGTACCAGATGTTTTATTAGACCAAGAGGACAAGCATAAAAGTCATGCAGATGGATAGTTTCCTTTTTATCTTGAAGTCCAGGTGGGGACACCCAAGTCATCATAGGGTCCCTGTGCAAGACCAATTTTTGGACCCCTCAGACAACTACAGGCCAATTACACTAACCTATTAATTGCAAAGAAATAGGTGAAAAAAGGTACAGCTTGACACCATACAGTTATTAAACCAGAAGCAGATCACCAAAGAATTCCTGCTGCTTGTCACTTCCCTAGAAGTGGGCAGTACCCAGCTGACAGAGAGAGGTCCGAGCATCTGCCCAACCCACATCTAAAACAAATGGACCCCCACGTGTCACAGTACAGTGGCAAAAATGGTATTCCTGTTTCTATGGCTAGCCTGAGAAACAATCATATGCTTAGAGTCCGCCCTGCCCAGGCACCTTGGGAAAGAATAGGCCAGATGTTCCCAACCAAACCCTATTACCTCTTTATGATTGGGCCAGCAACATAGAAACAAACCATGCATGCTCAGCTAGTCTGCGTGTGCACATTTATGGAATTTTCTGCTGTTGCTTCTCTCATGTCAACAGCAGGTGTAGTGTTCTATTAGACATAATAATCTTAAACAGCGTTCCATGGAACCCTAAGTGTTCTTGAGCTGTAGCTACATTCACCACCAATGTACAACATAAGGGGGCATATGCCTCGCTTACATAGTTCTGGGTCCAATCTCACTTGGCAAAACCAACAGTAGCCTGACACCGATTATCTTTTTAGCCGTAAGAGGAACTTTCTTCACATTTGTCATCAATTTAAGAGGGGAATTCTTCCCACTGATCAACGACGTAAAGGGGGAAAGAGTTGAGCTCAGGCTTGTTCGGATCCTAGTCCAAACCCACCAGAAAGCTGTTACCAGTACTGAGACACTCATCTGTAGCTAGGGAGAAATTCTCCCCACTGACCACCAGTGTGAGGGGGCATTCTTCCAATGACCCCCCCCCCAATATAAGGGGGGACACCTACATTAGCCACTGACCGCCAACGTAAGAGAAGGCATTCTTCCCACTGATCAGCAATGTAAGGGGGCATTCTTCCAAAGACCACCAATGTAAGGGGTGGGAGGGGGGGGGGGGGGCATCCTGTCCACTGATGGGAAATATACGAGAGGCAGTCTCCCCACTGACGGCCATCTTCAGGGGGAGCAGTCTGCCCACTGACCACCAACCTAAGGGGGCGCATTCTTTCCACTGACTACCAACGTACAATGTAGAGGGATATTTTACCACTGACTGCCAAGCTAAGGGGGTCATTCTTTCCACTGACCACCAATGTAAAACGTAAGGAGGCATTCTTCGCACTAACTGCCAATGTAAGGGGGGGGGGGGTGTCCAATTGTTCCTACAACAAAGGGGAGGGTTCTTTACATTAATCAAAACGTACAGTGCAAGTGGGGCAGTCTAACCAACGTAAGGGATTTTCTTCACCATTCGTTTTAGGATGGGACCGTTATTGTGGTCCCTCTGTGGGGGTGGGAAGGGTTGGAGGACAATCAAGATTGGAGGGGAGGGAGATGGAATGGAGGGGGGAGGGGTTTGTATTGGAAGATGATGATGATGATGGAATGGGGGTGTATTTGAGGATAATGATGGGGGGAGTTGTATTGAAGGAGGAGAATGAGGATTATTGATCATGATGACGGCTGGGGGGGTTATTGATGGTGGATGAGGATGGAGGGAGGTGTATTACAGTACAAAGATGATGATGGAGGGTGTTATATTGGAGGAGGATGACGACGATTATGATGGGGGGGTTGTAATGGAGGAGTGTTGTATTGGGGACGATGATGATGGCGGTTGTAATGAGGAGGATGATGAGGGAGGGGTGTTGTATTGGTTGTTGTGTTGGGGGGAGGGTTGTATTGATGGAGGGGTGTTGTATTGGAGGACAAAGATGATGGGGGGGGGGGGGGTGTAAAAAGGTGGATGTTGATGAAGAAGGGTGGTTGGATGATGAGAGGGTGGGTGTTGTATTGGTGGAGGGGTGCTGTATTGGAGGACAATGATGATGATGGGGGGGTTGTAATGAGGAGGATAGTGATGGGGGTGTTATATTGGATGATGATGGGGGGGTTGCATTGATTGATTGGAGGACAGTGATGATTTTATTTAGGGGGGTGTTATATTGGAGGACAGTGATGAAAATGATTGGGGGAGGTGGTTGGGTCACAGAGCTGTGTTGAGCACCTTGAAGTACTGTCTGTGTTGGGGGGTTTAACGTTGATGTTGGAGGGGTGTTGTAATGATTGGGGGGGGGGGATTGCAATGGATGATGATGGGGTGGGTTTGTTCATATCACCTTGAAATCCCGGCTGTGTTGGGGGGGGGGTGTTCTATCCCCTTGAAATGCCGGCTGTGTTGGGGGGGGGGGGGGGGGGTGTAATGATGATGGGGAGGTTGTATTGGATGATGGGGGGTGGGTTCGGTCACATCACCTTGAAGTCCCGGCTGTGTTGGGGGGGTGTAATGATGATGGGGAGGTTGTATTGGATGATGATGGGGGGCGTTCGGTCACATCACCTTGAAGTCCCGGCTGTGCTGGGGGGGGGGGGGGGGGTGTAAAGATGATGGGGGGGATGTATTGGATAATGATGGGGGGGGTCATATCACCTTGAAGTCCCGGCTGTGTTGGGGCGTGTAATGATGATGATAGGGGGTTGTATTGGATGATGATGGGGGGGGTACTATTGTCTGATGATTATGGGGGGGGGGGGGGGGGGGCGGGGGGAGTTGCATCACATTGAAGTCCCGGCTGCGTTGGGGGGTGTATTGATGGGGAGAGAGTGTATTGGATGATGATGGGGGGTTGTATTGTATGATGATGCGGGGGGGTGTATTGGATGATGATGGGCTTGGTCATATCACCTTGAAGTCCCGGTTGTTTTGGGGGCTGTATTGGATGATTTGGGGGGGGGGGGGTGTATAGGATGATTATGATGATGGGGGGGGGGGGGGGATGGTGACATCACCTTGAAGTCCTGGCTGTGTTGGGGGCTGTATTCAATGATGATGATGGAGATTTGTATTGGATGATGATGCGGGGGGTGCATTGGAGGATGAGGATGACGATGATGGGGGGGGGGGGTGTCACATCACCTTGAAGTCCCGGCTGTGTTGGGGGGTGTATTGAATGGATGATGGGGGGGGGGGGTGTATCACCTTGAAGTCCCGACTGTGTTGGGGGGTGTATTGGATGATGGGGGGGTGTATCACCTTGAAGTCCCGGCTGTGTTGGGGGGTTGTATCACTTTGAAGTCCCGGCTGTGTTGGGGGGTGTATTGGATGATGATGATGATGGGGGAGTGTATCACCTTGAAGTCCCAGCTGTGTTGGGGGTTGTATTGGATGATAATGATGGGTGTATTGGATGATGGGGGGGGTGTATCACCTTGAAGTCCCAGCTGTGTTGGGGGGTGTAATGATGATGGAGGGGTGTGATGATGATGGGGGGGTGGGGTGTGCATCACCTTGCTGTGTTGGGGGGTGTATTGGATGATGATGATGGGGGGGTGCATCACCTTGAAGTCCCGGCTGTGTTGGGGGGGTGTAATGATGATGATGATGGAGGGGTGTGATGATGATGATGGGGGGGGGGGGTGTGCATCACCTTGAAGTCCCGGCTGTGTTGGGGGGGTGTATTGGATGATGATGATGAAGGGGTGTATTGGATGATGATGGGGGGGGTGTATCACCTTGAAGTCCCGGCTGTGTTGGGGGTATAATGATGATGATGATGCTGGGGGGGTGCATTGGATGGTGATGGGGGGGGGGGGTGTATTGAATGATGATGATGATGATGATGGGGGGTGTATTGGATGATGATGGGGGTGTATCACCTTGAAGTCCCGGCTGTGTTGGGGGGTCATTTCACCTTGACTTCCCGGCTGTGTTGGGGGGTGTATTGGATGATGATGGGGGGGTGCATCACCTTGAAGTCCTGGCTGTGTTGGGGGGGGGGGTGTATTGGATGATGATGATGATGGGGGGTGTATCACCTTGAAGTCCCGGCTATGTTGGGGGGTGTAATGATGATGATGATGGGGGGGTAGTATCACCTTGAAGTCCCAGGTGTGTTGGGGAGGTGTATTGGATGATGATGGGGGGGTGCATCACCTTGAAGTCCCGGTTGTGTTGGAGGGGTGTATTGGATGATGATGATGGGGGGGTATCACCTTGAAGTCCCGGCTGTGTTGGGGGGTGTATTGGATGATGATGATGATGGGGGGGGGGGGTGTATTGGATGATGATGATGGGGGGGGGGGGTGTATTGGATGATGATGATGGGGGGGGGGGGGGGTGTATTGGATGATGATGATGGGGGGGGGGGGGTGTATTGGATGATGATGATGGGGGGGGGGGGTGTATTGGATGATGATGATTGGGGGGGGGGGGGGGGGTGTATTGGATGATGATGATTGGGGGGGGGGGGGGGTGTATTGGATGATGATGATGATTGGGGGGGGGGGTGTGTATTGGATGATGATGATTGGGGGGGGGGGTGTGTATTGGATGATGATGATTGGGGGGGGGGGGTGTGTATTGGATGATGATGATTGGGGGGGGGGGTGTGTATTGGATGATGATGATTGGGGGGGGGGGGTGTGTATTGGATGATGATGATTGGGGGGGGGGTGTGTATTGGATGATGATGATTGGGGGGGGGGTGTATTGGATGATGATGATTGGGGGTGGGGGGTGTATTGGATGATGATGATTGGGGGGGGGGGTGTATTGGATGATGATGATTGGGGGGGGGGGGGTGTATTGGATGATGATGATGGGGGGGTGCATCACCTTGAAGTCCCGGCTGTGTTTTGGGGTGTGATGATGATGGGGGGGGGGGGGGTTATCACCTTGAAATCCCGGCTGTGTTGGGAGGTGTAATGGATGATGGGGGGGTGTATAACCTTGAAGTCCCGGCTGTGTTGGGGGGTGTGATGATGATGGGGGGGTGTATTGGATGACAATGATGGGGGGGAGGTGTATCACCTTGAAGTCCTGGCTGTGTTGGGGGGTGTACTGGATGATGATGGGGGGGGGGGGTGTGATGATGATGGTGGGGGGGGTGTATCACCTTGAAGTCCCGGCTGTGTTGGGGGGTGTACTGGATGATGATGGGGGGGTGTATCACCTTGAAGTCCCGGCTGTGTTGGGGGTGTACTGGATAATGATGGGGGGGGGTGTGATGATGATGATGGTGGGGGGGTGTATCACCTTGAAGTCCCGGCTGTGTTGGGGGGTGTATTGGATGATGATGATGATGGGGGGGTGCATCACCTTGAAGTCCCGGTTGTGTTGGAGGGGTGTATTGGATGATGATGATGGGGGGGGGTATCACCTTGAAGTCCCGGCTGTGTTGGGGGGTGTATTGGATGATGATGATGGGGGGGGGGGTGTATTGGATGATGATGATGGGGGGGGGGGTGTATTGGATGATGATGATGGGGGGGGGGTGTATTGGATGATGATGATGGGGGGGGGGTGTATTGGATGATGATGATGATTGGGGGGGGGGTGTATTGGATGATGATGATGATTGGGGGGGGGGTGTATTGGATGATGATGATGATTGGGGGGGGGGGTGTATTGGATGATGATGATGATTGGGGGGGGGGTGTATTGGATGATGATGATTGGGGGGGGGTGTATTGGATGATGATGATTGGGGGGGGGTGTATTGGATGATGATGATTGGGGGGGGGTGTATTGGATGATGATGATTGGGGGGGGGTGTATTGGATGATGATGATTGGGGGGGGGGGGGGGGGTGTATTGGATGATGATGATTGGGGTGGGGGTGTATTGGATGATGATGATTGGGGGGGGGGGGGGGTGTATTGGATGATGATGATGATGGGGGGGGGGGGTGCATCACCTTGAAGTCCCGGCTGTGTTTTGGGGTGTGATGATGATGGGAGGGGGGTTATCACCTTGAAATCCCGGCTGTGTTGGGAGGTGTAATGGATGATGGGGGGGGGTGTATCACCTTGAAGTCCCGGCTGTGTTGGGGGGTGTATTGGATGATGATGATGGGGGGGGGGGTGTATTGGATGATGATGATGGGGGGGGGGGGTGTATTGGATGATGATGATGGGGGGGGGTGTATTGGATGATGATGATTGGGGGGGGTGTGTATTGGATGATGATGATGATGGGGGGGGGGGTGCATCACCTTGAAGTCCCGGCTGTGTTTTGGGGTGTGATGATGATGGGGGGGGGGGGGTTATCACCTTGAAATCCCGGCTGTGTTGGGAGGTGTAATGGATGATGGGGGGGGGGGGTGTATCACCTTGAAGTCCCGGCTGTGTTGGGGGGTGTGATGATGATGGGGGGGTGTATTGGATGACAATGATGGGGGGGAGGTGTATCACCTTGAAGTCCTGGCTGTGTTGGGGGGTGTACTGGATGATGATGGGGGGGGGGGGTGTGATGATGATGGTGGGGGGGAGGTGTATCACCTTGAAGTCCCGGCTGTGTTGGGGGGTGTACTGGATGATGATGGGGGGGGGGGGTGTGATGATGATGGTGGGGGGGAGGTGTATCACCTTGAAGTCCTGGCTGTGTTGGGGGGTGTACTGGATGATGATGGGGGGGGGGGTGTGATGATGATGGTGGGGGGGGTGTATCACCTTGAAGTCCGGGCTGTGTTGGGGGTGTACTGGATAATGATGGGGGGGGTGTGATGATGATGGTGGGGGGGTGTATCACCTTGAAGTCCCGGCTGTGTTGGGGGTGTACTGGATAATGATGGGGGGGGGGGTGTGATGATGATGGTGGGGGGGTGTATCACCTTGAAGTCCCGGCTGTGTTGGGGGGTGTACTCCAGGGTCCAGAGGGATCTGAGTAGCTTGGCCAGCTGTTCGGTGACCTCTCCTCGGTCCAGGGTCCCGGGACTGGGGAGCGGGCTGCCTTCATTGTATTGCTCTAAGCCCAGGAACTCGGCGAACAGGTCGGTGTTGCTGAGGCACTGCAGCACGGCGTTCATGAAGCAGGTATTGCCGTGATTCTTGAGGCCGGACAGGCCGGGGGTGCGGGGGCTGCCCGGAGCGGTGAGGGCGGGGGACGAGCTGCCATCAGTGGGGGGGTCGGGCTGAGGCTCTCGGCAGGGGGAACCTTTGTCCCGGTTGGGGGTCTCGGCCTCCTGCTCGCTGCTCAGGTGGGATAAGGTGCTGAGAGTCCGCAAGAAGCGGCTGACAAATCCCCCCCGCCGCCAGAACAGCTTCTTCCCCACCTTCTTCTCCTTCCCGCCCTGCACCACCACCGCCGCCTGCGACATGAGGGCATCCCCCGTCCTGCACACACCGGGTACAGTGCGCCCAGGACCCTCCGGCTGCAGCACGCTTCCCTTCCGGTAGATAGGGGGGGTACACCGTGCAGAACACCCGCACCGGCGGCGGCGCCGGTCACGTGACTGAGAGACGCAAGTCGCCCGGACCCATCTTTGTTGAGGGCAAAAGGGAGCGTCGCCAGTCGGGGTTGCTATGGTGCCAATTTATCACCGCCCACTTCAGTGGCAAGCTGGCGAATAACTTGCTAGGCGCGGCTGTCACTGTGCAGGGGGCGGTGATGTGCTGACACGGGGGCGTGGCATTAGGCATAGCTACAGCTGTACCTCCAGTTGACCAGAGAGCATGGAGCAGATAAGGCCTCATGCACACGAGACGCAGTTAAACGCGCGTTCAGATGCAGTTGGACAGTTTTTTCAACTGCACCTGAACTCATTCAATGTTATCCTATGTGTCCATGCACACAGTCTCGTTTTTTTCCGTTTATATGCAGTTGCGTTTAATCTCGTTTTTCCAGAAGCAAAAAAATGCGTTCAGAAACAAAAATTTCTGCGTTTCAGACGCAAAACGCGGTAAAACGCGGCAAAACGCCGCTACCGCGTTTAGCCGCGTTTGCGTTTATATGCGTTTTTAAAGGTGACCTTTTTTTTTTACATTAAAAATCTCAAAAATGATGAAAAACCATTAGAAAAATATTTTAAACAATTGCAATTGCAAGTGGACAATCCACAACTTGTGGCAAGTGACGTGGCAAGTGGACAATCCACAACTTGTGGCAAGTGACATGGCAGGTGGCAAGTGATGTGGCAAGTGGACAATCCACAACTTGTGGCAAGTGATGTGGCAGGTGAAGTGGCAAGTGACGTGGAAAGTGGACAATAGACAACTTGTGGCAGGTGACGTGGCAAGTGACCTGGCAGGTGACGCGGCAAGTGACTTGGCAGGTGACGTGGCAAGTGGAAAATCAACAACTTGTGGCAGGTGACTGGCATGTGACGTGGCAAGTGGACAATAGACAACTTGTGGCAGATGACGTGGCAAGTGACCTGGCAGGTGACGCGGCAAGTGACTTGGCAGGTGACGTGGCAAGTGGAAAATCAACAACTTGTGGCAGGTGACTGGCATGTGACGTGGCAAGTGGACAATCCATAACTTGTGGCAGGTGACGTGGCAAGTGACGTGGCAAGTGGACAATCCACTTGTGGCAGGGGACGTGGCAAGTGACGTGGCAAGTGGACAATCCACTTGTGGCAGGTGATGTGGCAAGTGACGTGGCGAGTGGACAATCCACAACTTGTGTCAGGTGACGTGGCAAGTGGACAATCCACAACTTGTGGCAGGTGATGTGGCAAGTGATGTGGCAAGTGGACAATCCACTTGTGGCAGGGGATGTGGCAAGTGACGTGGCGAGTGGACAATCCACAACTTGTGTCAGGTGACGTGGCAAGTGGACAATCCACAACTTGTGGCAGGTGATGTGGCAAGTGGATAATCCACTTGTGGCAGGGGACGTGGCAAGGGACGTGGCAAGTGGACAATCCACAACTTGTGGCAGGTGATGTGGCTGGTGACGTGGCAAGTGGACAATCCACAACTTGTGGCAAGTGACGTGGCAAGTGGACAATCCACAACTTGTGGCAAGTGACATGGCAGGTGGCAAGTGATGTGGCAAGTGGACAATCCACAACTTGTGGCAAGTGATGTGGCAGGTGAAGTGGCAAGTGACGTGGAAAGTGGACAATAGACAACTTGTGGCAGGTGACGTGGCAAGTGACCTGGCAGGTGACGCGGCAAGTGACTTGGCAGGTGACGTGGCAAGTGGAAAATCAACAACTTGTGGCAGGTGACTGGCATGTGACGTGGACAATAGACAACTTGTGGCAGATGACGTGGCAAGTGACCTGGCAGGTGACGCGGCAAGTGACTTGGCAGGTGACGTGGCAAGTGGAAAATCAACAACTTGTGGCAGGTGACTGGCATGTGACGTGGCAAGTGGACAATCCATAACTTGTGGCAGGTGACGTGGCAAGTGACGTGGCAAGTGGACAATCCACTTGTGGCAGGGGACGTGGCAAGTGACGTGGCAAGTGGACAATCCACTTGTGGCAGGTGATGTGGCAAGTGACGTGGCGAGTGGACAATCCACAACTTGTGTCAGGTGACGTGGCAAGTGGACAATCCACAACTTGTGGCAGGTGATGTGGCAAGTGATGTGGCAAGTGGACAATCCACTTGTGGCAGGGGATGTGGCAAGTGACGTGGCGAGTGGACAATCCACAACTTGTGTCAGGTGACGTGGCAAGTGGACAATCCACAACTTGTGGCAGGTGATGTGGCAAGTGGATAATCCACTTGTGGCAGGTGACGTGGCAGGGGACGTGGCAAGGGACGTGGCAAGTGGACAATCCACAACTTGTGGCAGGTGATGTGGCTGGTGACGTGGCAAGTGGACAATCCACATCTTGTGGCAGGTGACGTGGCAGGTGACGTGGAAAGTGGTGTGGCAAGTGGACAATCCACAACTTGTGGCAGGTGATGTGGCTGGTGACGTGGTAAGTGGACAATCCACAACTTGTGGCAGATGGCATGGCAGGTGACGTGGAAAGTGGACAATCCACATCTTGTGGCAAGTGACGTGGCAGCTGACGTGGCAAGTAACGTGGCAGCTGACGTGGCAAGTGACATGGCAAGTGGACAATCCACATCTCGTGGCAAGTGACGTGGCAGGTGATGTGGCAAGTGACGTGGCAAGTGGACAATCCACAACTTGTGGCAGGTGACGTGGCAGGTGATGTGGCAAGTGACGTGGCAGCTGACGTGGCAAGTGGACAATCCAAAACTTGTGGCAGGTGACATGGCAAGTGACGTGGCAAGTGATGTGGCAAGTGGACAATCCACAGCTTGTGGCAAGTGACGTGGCAATTGGACAATCCACAACTTGTGGCAGGTTACGTGGCAGGTGACGTGGCAAGTGAACAATCCACAACTTGTGGCAGGTGACGTGGCAAGTGACGTGGCAGGTGAAGTGGCAAGTGACGTGGCAAGTAGACAATCCACAACTTGTGGCAGGTGATGTGGCAAGTGACGTGGCAGGTGATGTGGCAAGTCACGTGGCAAATGGACAATCCACAACTTGTGGCAGGTGATGTGGCTGGTGATGTGGCAAGTGGACAATCCACAGCTTGTGGCAGGTGGCATGGCAGATGACGTGGAAAGTGGACAATCCACATCTCGTGGCAAGTGACGTGGCAGCTGACGTGGCAAGTGGACAATACAAAACTTGTGGCAGGTGACGTGGCAAGTGACGTGGCAGGTGACGTGGCAAGTGATGTGGCAAGTGGACAATCCACAGCTTGTGGCAAGTGACGTGGCAAGTGGACAATCCACAACTTGTGGCAGGTGACGTGGCAGGTGACGTGGCAGGTGAACAATCCACAACTTGTGGCAGGTGACGTGGCAAGTGACGTGGCAGGTGATGTGGCAAGTGACGCGGCAAGTAGACAGTCCACAACTTGTGGCAGGTGATGTGGCTGGTGACGTGGCAAGTGGACAATCCACAGCTTGTGGCAGGTGGCATGGCAGATGACGTGGAAAGTGGACAATCCACATCTCGTGGCAAGTGACGTGGCAAGTGGACAATCCACAATTTGTGGCAGATGACGTGGCAGGTGATGTGGCAAGTGGACAATCCCCAACTTGTGGCAAGTGACGTGGCAAGTGGACAATCCACAACTTGTGGCAGGTGCCGTGGCAAGTGACACGGCAAATGCAAGTGTACAACTGCTCTCTATGCTGCTGCTGCTCACTCTGATCAAAATAGCAGAAATAGTTAAAAAAAATGCTTTGAGAGCTTGGGGAGGGTCTACATGATGTTATCTTTATAAACGCGTTTAAACGCAAACGCGTCTAAACGCGTCTAAACGCGGCATGCAAACGCGGCAAAACGCGCGTTTCTAAACGCGCGTTTCAGCTTTTTTTAACAGAGGTTTCATCTGCGTCTCGTGTGCATGAGGCCTAACTTACATAGCTCTCACACACCATGGGTATATATTGAATTACACCCCAAAACACATTTTACTACTTCTCCTGAGCATAGGGACTTTTTGTTGGCCCAGGTACATAGGGGGCCAAAAAATAATGACCACCTTCAGGCTTTCCAAGGGTCTAATTCCCTCAGTTCATTACCTGACTACCTATCACAGCTTTGGAGGCCCTAAAATATCAGGATTAAGGATGAGCTCCGGTGTGTTCGCACAGACCGTGTGCAGAGCCCGCCAGGAAGTTGGCACTGCCCTTCGCTAATCACAGGCAGTGAGACATTTCCTGATCTCTGCAGCCGCGCATCTGAAAAATGTCTCACTGCCTGTGATTAGCGCAGTGCCAACTTCCTGGCGGGCTCAGCACGTGGGCTGTGCGAACACGCCGGAGCTCATCCTTAATCAGGATAGTACAAACACCCCCTTCCCCCAAATTACAGCTTTTTGTAAAGTAGATACCTCAAGGTATTAGCTGAGAGGCATGGAAGATTTTAATTTTTGCCACAAGTTCTTGAAAAATGACAAAAATAAATAAATATATTTCTTATATACAAGGTGTCACTTTAATGAGATATTTCTCACACATGTCATGGGTATACGTGGAATTACACCCCAAAACACAATCTGCTACAGCTTCTGAGTTGGGAGAGGCCTTTTGGGGGCCTAGCCACATACGGGGGACCAAAAACCAATGACCATCTTCAGGCTTTCGAAGGGAGTCATTCCCTCACTTTCCTGACTACCTATCACAGTTTTGGAGGCCCTGAAATACCAGGATAGTACAAACACCCCTTCCCCCAAATCACAGTTTTTTGGAAAGTAGATACCTTATGGTATTTGCAGAGAGGCATGGACAATTTTATTTTCTGCCACAAGTTCTTGAAAAATGACAAAAAACAAATCTTTTTTTTTATACAAAGTTGTCACTTTAATGAGATATGTTTGACACATGTCATGGGTATATGTGGAATTACACCCCAAAACACAATCTGCTACAGCTTCCGAGTAAGGGGATATCACATGTGAGAGAATTTTTGGGGGCCCAACCACATACAGGGGGCCAAAAACCAATGACCACCTTCAGACTTTCGAAGCATGTAATTCCCTCACTTTATTTCCTGACTACCTATCACAGTTTTGGAGGCCCTAAAAGGCCAGGATAGTGCAAATATCACCCCATCGCTACAAATGACCCCTTTTTGGAAAGTAGACACTCCAAGGAATTTGATAAGATGCATTGTAAGTATTTTGCAGATCTCAATTTTTGTTACAAGGTTTTGAAATATAAAAAAATAAAATAACAAATAGATTTTTGTTTACTTTCTTCATTTTTCAAAAACTTGTAGCAACAAATGAGATCTGCAAAATACTTGCCATGCCTCTTAGCAAATCATTTGAAGTGCCTGCTTTCCAAACAGGGGTAATTTGGGGAGAGTTTTGTATTATCCTGGCATTTCAGGGCCTCCAAATCTGTGATAGGTAGTCAAGAAATGAAGGATTTGGATGAAGAAATCTGTCAAAAAAAAAGTGAAAACATTTTATGCCAAAGCATGGGAATGATCCACCCACTGACCACCCTAGGCCCCTCATGCTAAGGAATAGACTTTTTTACTTTTTACTTTTTAAACTGCGGATCATAAAACTCCTCCTGCAAAGCTGCAGGCACTGACGAATGTATTCTCAGAGCAGCACTCTGCTGCTGTCAGAATAAACAGATCAGTGCTGCAGCTGATTGACATTCCTGAAAGCAAACAACCACAATTAACAATAACTGTTACTGGCACCTGGACCCAGTGGTGTATTTAGGTTTTGTGTTGCCCTATGCCTGACTTAATTCGCACACCTTCAAATTTAAATATGACCCACCCCTTCCTGTCAAGGCTACACCCTTTCCTTTTTAAGATCTGCCCTGTCATCTTCAGGGGAGGAGGACAGAGTGACGCTGCGAGAAGGGGACAGAGAGGGATGCAGCATATTTTCATTTCGGGGGAGAGAGGGGGGTAAGGAGATATGTGCTGGGTGCTTTGGGAGGGGAGAGGACATGTGCTAGTGGTGGGTGGAGGATCATGCCCCCCCCCCACTAGCACATATCCTTTTCCCTCCCAAAGCACCCAGCACATATCCCATATCCCCTTACCCCCTCCCTCCCATCACTCCATGTGTTATCTGCCTCCCCCCTTCCTGGTTACTGTGTCCCTCTCCACTGTAAACTATACACAGACCTCAGACCAGCAGCGCGGCTCTTGCACTGAAGTCGTGTCCCTCCTCTGTGGTTCCTCCTGGCTGTGTACACTAGAATATTGGAGCTGAGGAGGAGGAGGAGCCGAGGAGTGTGTTTGGCTGACAGTGGGGAGAGACGTATCGGCTGCTGCAGAAAGCTGCTTTTGGGACCCCGGGCGGCAGATGTCCTGGGTGCCCACACTATTGCACTCCTGTCTAGCCAGGTGCCAGAGCTTAGTCCCGGATCTTGTTGTGGCACTGGGCTCCGGGACAGTGGCGTCATTAGGGTTGGTGTCACCTGGTGCAGTAAAAATGGTGTCACCACCCCCTATTTTTGGACTGGAGGTCCAGCGTTGGAGCTCGTTGTGGCGGTCAATGAGGCCTAGAGGATATTCAGGTTAGACACTTCCTAATGGCTCAGTCCCTGGGAACAGTAATGGATAATTTAGAACAATTCAATGTGAAAGCGCATTCCTACCTCTCCAACCTTGTTCCAGCACCAGGTCAGAACCAGCGGTGCAAAAAAGAGAGGAGAGAGTCTTTCCCGGCGACTGGGAGGAAAGACTCTCTCCTCTCTCTTTTGCACCGTTGGATCTGACCTGGTGCTGGAACAAGGTTGGAGAGGTAGGAATGCGCTTTCACATTGAATTGTTCTAAATTGTGTCTCCACACTGAAATGACCATATATTCTATATTGTGATCATAATATATAATGACTTGTTATACTAAACTAATGTATTTTCAGATGTAGGTAATGTCCTGATGAAGCTGTGAAGCGAAACTAGTCGAGCAATTACCTTATTCGTCTCTACAAAATTGTGACTCATATTTTGAGATAATATATTCTTGTATTTCTGTATTTTTGAATAAATAGTTTTTATATCAATTAAATGCCTTGATCTTAACTATTCCTAAAGATTACATGTGCTCCGTGATAGTCCCCCTGCTCACATTTCCATTGTTGACACCTCTGATAGGAGACCAGAGATATCAACACCTTTCTTTAGATTACCTCACTGGGATGAGGGTGCACACTATTAAGCTATAGTTTATTACATCCTAAAGCCATTAATTTCTTTAAAGGGGCCCAAGGCTACTTTTACACTGATGGTCTGTGGTCTACCCGCACCTGTGGCTTTCCTGCAGGTTAGCTGTACTTTGCCATAGAATTTCTTTCTGAAAGTGCACCAAACCCACAGGTAAGATGAGAAGTCTATGGCTTAGTGCAGGTAAGCTGCAGGTAATCAGTTTAAAAGCAGCCCAGATATTACTAAAAATCACAGTGTATATATGGACATAAGGGATTTTGCTGTCCCAGGCAGAGTGCATTTGGTATCACTCCACCTATGACAGGAGCCGGTGCTATACAGGAAGCATTGGCTTATGCAGCTCTGCTCCACAGCTGCTTGTTTCCTCTACCGCAGGCTTCATTCACAACACTGATGCTCTGGCATGGTGGGTAGACAACTTGCAATCTGGGCTTGCCAACCCACCATCCCAGAGCAGGAGGTCACAGGCCACATCAGAGGGTTCCGCGGGCCACATGTGGCCCCCGGGCCACTGGTTGGGCACCCCCAGGGCTGGATTAACGTAGGGGCTATTGGAGCTGCAGCTACAGGCCCCTACCTCAATATAGGCCCAGCCACCCAAAAAGGACATGGAAAGCAATCGGTCAACGGGAAGAGATCTCCCCTGATGGGCCCTGAATTCCACATGCACCGCCTGGGCAGAGTGGTGGGATTGTTAATGGGCACTGCATGAGCAGTCCTAACAGAAGCCTGGGGCATGCCAATACAGGGCTCTTAAAGAAGTCTGGGGCTTCCATAGTGTTAGGCCTGCGCAGCTGCACTCTTTCAGCTCAGAGTGCACACCAATGCATGGCCCTTACAGAAACTTGGCAAGTCAAATGCCAGGCTTCCCTAGTGTTATGCCTGTGTGGCTGCGCACTTTTGAGTTTGGGCGCATGCCAGCACAGGCTCTTGGAAAGCAGAAGGGTGCCCAATAAAAGGCCCACCAAAATCCTCAGCACCAAGCACATGATGCTATTAATTCGGCCCTGGGCACCCCTGCTCTAACCGATCGTCCAGGTGAGGTGGTAAGGCTTCAGATCTCGTGAAGAGGAGGACATCATAGCTTCTCATGTACTGGATATCCCACTTCCAAAATACCATATCAGTGCCAGAACGGTTAATAGCACCCAAATGGTATATGGGAATGAAACGAGAAAAAAGACCTCTATGTAGAGCAGGTCACTCCGATAAAAAATGGATTTATTAAAAAATATAACAGCATACAAAATAAAATAAAATGGAAAACCATATATTATTTTATTTTGTATGCTGTTATATTTTTTAATAAATCCATTTTTTATCGGAATGACCTGCTCTACATAGGGGTCTTTTTTTTTGTTTCTTTCCCATATACAATTTGGGTGCAATTAACCGTTCTGGCACTGATACGGTATTTTGGGATCGGGATATCCAGTACATGAGAAGCCATGATGTCCTCCTCTTCACATGATATCTGAAGCCTGACCACCTCACCTGGACGATCGGTTAGAGGATCCACTAGAGAGGATTGTCTCACGTGCCTGTTAGATTCACCACCTCATGCGTGTGTGGGTCCACAGTTGAGAGTAAGAGTATTTAATACACATTGATATTGGAGTTCCATCACTTGAAGTTGTATACCTTCCTTGAAGATGAACTGCACCTATTAATTGTTGCCTTATCACAAAGGATATTTATATTGAGCACGTTTAAAGAAACTGTATGATATTTGGATCATCCTTTTGAGCTGTTCACATAAAGACTGTATGTGTTTATTCACTATATGATGTTGCACAGTGCACATTACTGTCATTATATTTACATTTGATTGAACCATTTCCCCTACAGTTATTAGGTAGAGGTTATGTTTCAGCAGCGCTGCATTTTTTTGTTTTTTCTGTTTACATAATTCAATCGTTGTTGATGCTGGCAGGTGCATTTTACATCATTTTTATTTTTTCACTTTGGTTGCACAATTATATTTTTGTTTTGTTTGAGATATACAGACAGCCCGCAGCTCGCCTCTCCCTGTCACAGCGCTGCTGCTCCATTTGCCGGAGAACTTGGCAGCAGCGATGTGACAGGGAGAGGCGAGTTACGGGCTGTCTGTATATCTCTCCCGCTCGCCCCCCCTCCCATTTCTCCTGCCAGCCAAAGGGAGAGAGAGAGCGGCTCTAATTGTGCTCGCCACACCGCCCAGCTTCCTGCACGCTTCTTCCCTCCCCATTATTGGCCACAAGAGAGGGCCCATCAGAGAGAGAGTCCCCGCTTTACCGGGGGGGGGGGGGCGGCTTGACGGCACCTACCTGCTTCCTGGCCTCCTTTGCACCTGTGTCGCCACTGCTCTCTTCAGCTGTACTCCACAGCTGGTGGCCCTGCATACGGGAGTTAGGAGGAGGGCACGGGTGCCTTTTTCGTGGAGGAGGGGTGGCTTTTTTGCCACCCCCCGCAAAGTTCCACCCCAGGCCTGGGCCTTGTTGGCGTAGGCTAAAACACAGCACTGCCTGGACCGATATAACATTCATTTAATAAAACAACAACTTTTTTTTTCTAAAATCGGTGCCAAAAAAAGGTTAAAAATATATATGCCAAAGCATAGTGCAAACCATCCACTGAACACTCCGGGCCCCTCATGCTTGGGTGTTTACATTCTTCTTTTTAACAGCGGATGAGAAATCTCCTCCTGCAGTTCTGTAGGCACTGACACATGCATTCTGTGGGCAACACCCTGCTGCTGTACTTACCTGCTCTGTGTGGTTTTGCACAGAGCAGCTTGGATCCTCTTCCTCTTGGGTCCATCGCTGGTACCCCTGTCCCCTCCCTCTTTCTGGGTGCCCCAACAGCAAGCAGCTTGTTATGGGGGCACCCAAGCAAGTATGCTCCCGAGCCGCGACTCTGTGTTTCCATTTAAACATGAAATGGCTTGACTGCGCTCCCTCTGTCTCCCATGGCTTGACTGCGCTCCCTCTGTCTTCTGATTGGCTCACTGGCTGTGATTGACAGCAGTGTGAGCCAATGGCTCCTGCTGCTGCTAACAGCAATCAGGAGTGCAAATCCCCAGACAGTCAAGGCTCTCGTGGACATCGCTGGATTGAGAGGGGGCCCAGGTAAGTATTAGGGGGGCTGATTGGGGCTGCTGCACACAGAAGGTTTTTTCAGCTACGACTAAGGCTATTGCCGAAACGTGGCAGTTTATTGTTTTATTGTCACTCTGATGTACCAATAAACGACACTTCAAGGATTACAGTTTTGCCGGTGTCTTATCATATAAGGTACCCCATCAGATAGCGTCCGCTGTGTACTGCGCATGCGCAGTACACAGCAACACAGATTCGGAAAATAGCCGAGGATGAATGGCACCTGTGCACTGAGTCCAGGTTCTAGCCCCACCATCCAAGTGGACATAGAATAGGAATAAAAAAGAGCCGAGTGCAGCGAGGCCGAGCCCGAAACGAAGCTCGCCCGCGAGGGGCTGTCTAATTTTCACAACCCTATGTCCGCTTGGATGGTGGGGCTACCACCTCCACTCACGGCGCAGGCGCCGTTCAGCTTCGGAAATTTTACGAAGCTTCTTCTGCCCCGTACTGCGCATGCGCAGTACGGGGCGGATGCTATATGATGGCCGGACTGAATATGCCAGAACACCGGCTCTTCTTACTACTGACACAGAAGGTTTTTTTACCTTCATGCATAGAATGTTGTGCCTTTACAACCACTTTAACAAAGAATGTGCTGTACTTAGAATGCAGTAGTCAGGAGTAAGAAATGTAAAACCCAGTGAGGGGAATTTATCAAAACTGGTGCATTCAGAATTTGGAACAGCTGTGCATGGCAACCAATCAGCTTCTATCTTCAGCTTGTTCGGCTTTAAAAATGAAAGCTATGAGCTAATTTGTTGCCATGCACAGCTGTTCCAAATTCTGTCTGCTCTAGTTTTGATAAATTCCCCTAAGGACTCATTCAGACAGGCCCTGTATGCTCAGCCACTTTTTGCTGCATCTGCATCCACCAGGGAGCTTCACCTATAGAAATGGGTGCACAGATCTGAATGCAGATACTGTGCGTTTGTATACATGCATCCCTTCCTGTCTGCATGTCAAATTTTGACATTTGACTATGTCCATGCAGCTGCTGCGTCCCAATTGACTTTGACTGGACTGCCTGCATAGGGATGCACAGAACACCATGCATCCCCACACGGTACACAGCCATCACACTGGGCATGGATGCATATGCTCCATGTAAATGAAGCCTAATTGTCATGTGGGCCAGATAGCAGAAAAGAGGAGATGTGGGGTAATTAAAGAAAAGTATGGGAATTTTATTTATGAATCATACTTACCTAGGTAGATGCTGCATCTGTCCACCGCCTGCTCTAAGGCTGAGAAGCGAGTAATCAAACAGCCGATTACTCAGTTAGTGCTCCATGAGAAGAGTGCTGGTGGCTGTCAGTCTCTTGCTCTCTGCTCTGCCCCCCCCCCCCCAGTGCTTACTGAAACACTGGGCTGTGGAGGGGGTGGAAGTGGTGCCGGTCCAGGCATGTGAGCAGATCCCAACAATATGGTTGTGATCTTTCCCTAGCCTGGACCGACTCTGTCACATCAGCCGAGCTCTCAGCTGAAAATGGGTAACAGGAGTGGAAAAACAATCTGCACTGATGTGATCAACAGGAGAAGTACAACCAAACAGGCTTTGGCTGTATTTCTCCTTTATTAAATCTCTTGCACGACCCATCTTTCATTGGCATTACTTGCTACAATTGATAAATGTCCCCATTTATGTTGTGAACTCACCCTCCAGTAACTAGGCAGGCTCTTCCTCAGCCCAGGCTGTAAATCCAGGATATTTCTCCCTTAAACTGAAAGGTCTTTCAGGCCCCCTGTTTCCTACTCCAGAGGGCCTCCATGATCCCCCTCTCATAGTCCAGGCCTCCAGAGACCTGCTGCCCTAGTCCATGGCCTCCAGACACCCCCTCTCCTAATCTGGGACCTCCAGACAACCCCTCACCTAGTCCAGTATATCCCTTGTACCCCCTTATCCATGAGCCTTTGCCACACTAACCACAATTTCCTAGTCAAAGTTCTAGCTCCTCTGCACCCAGCCCTCTAGTCCAGTGCCTCCTCTTCACTCCTCTCCTATTCCAAGGCCTCCCTTACAGCCCACCCCAAGTTAAGGGCCTCCTCTGCACCCTGCTCTCCGAATCCAGGTCCTTTATCAACCCCACTTTTAAAGTCCAGGGCCTCCAGTGTACTCCCCTCCTAGTCAAGGGTCACCTCTGCATCCCCCAGTTCAGGGTCTCCTCGCACCCCCCAGTCAAGGGCTTCCTGTGTACTCCCCTCATAATCCAAGGCCTCCTCTGCACCATCCCCCCACTCCAGCTCCTCCTCTGCACCACCCCTCAGCCCAGGGCCTCCTCTGCACCCCTCCTCCAGTCCAGGGCCTTCACTGAAGCCTCCCCTTCTCTGGGATGCCTCACGCAGAAAAGCCACATGCTGTTTGCACACTGGGCAGGACTAGGAGGTAACAGAAATATTTTTATACGGGGACCGGCACCACTGTTAATTGACTACAATGGGGTGTGTGCAAAAAGTGAGTACACGCACACCACTGGCCTCCACAAGAACACAATGGTTACCAAGGTAGGTATCAAGCCTGTCCAAAAAAATAAATAAATTGCAAGGGAGGAAAGGGGAATATACAGAACAAAACCCTTAAAGTAACCTCTACTGATATAAATTACTAGTAAGGTACCAGTACCACTGATGATGCACACCCGTACCTATAGTCAACCAGTAGGGTTCTAGACACATACATAAACATTACCCAAAAACCTCAGGAGATACTACTAAAGTGCATAAAGTACAAAAATATACATAAAGTGCAAAGGTGGTATACAAAGTATAATCATTAACCACTAGGTTAGTAAGTGTATTGTAAAGTGACCACAGAGTTAATTGGAACTAAAAATACAGTAAAAATACAGAAAAAACTGTGCACAGTGCCCTCAAAGTAAACGAATTAATAAATAAAAATGTAATAATAAAAGATGTGAAAAAATGTGAAAAAATGTGTGAAAAATTATGAAAAAATAAAAATTTTCTATGATAAACAATTCACAAAAAATTCATAGAAAAACCCCAAAAATAGTTCATGGCAATCTCCTACGCAGTGCAGTCCAAAAATCAAATAAAAGGAGAACAAAATTATTAGTTGTCCACAAATTCTTCAAATAGGTGCAGTAGGTGAAAGTGACTGGTGCTCAAGAACATAAAATTCAGGTGACTTCCGTGCTCACCCCCTTAGCTCCCCACTCACCGGAACTAGGAGGTAAACCTGCCTGTCCATTACACTTGATCGGGCAGCAGTGACACCCTTAGAGCAGCGGTTCCCCCCTAGATGCGTCACTCAAGGCAGGTGCCCCCCCCCAGTTTTGGCCTAGGTACTGGAAGTAATACTGTAGTAACTTTGTAACAGTGGGAGTAATACCTGTATTAACTTTAGGGTATTGGGAGTAATACCCGAAGCAACTTTGGAATACTGGGAATAACACTAGTGGGAATCTTGGGATATCAGGAGTAATACCTGTAATACCCTCGAAGTACTGGGAATAATACCTGTAGTACTTTTGGAGTACTGGGAATAATAACTGTAGTACATTTGAGTACTGAGAGTACTGTGGTAACCTTGGGGTACTGAGAGCAGTACTTGTAGTAACTTTGGGGTTCTGAGAGTAGTACCTGTAGTTACTCTGGAGTACCAGGAATAGTACCTGTAGTAACTTTGGGGTACCAAGAGTAGTACCTGTAGTAAACTGGGATACCAGGAGTAATAACTGTAGTACCTGGGAGTACTGAATATCAAATCTGAGCACTGGTTATTGATTTGGAGTACTAGGTACTTTCTTGAAGTGCTGAGTAGTGACTCTGAGTAAAGACTGATAAGTTGGGTACTAGGTAGCGACTTGGTGTTCTGGGAGTGTTTTAGAGTAACTTAAAGTAACTTGAAGTATTGGGGGTACTGAGTAATTTGAAACAACATGAAGCTGTAGCACAAAGAGTAACTTGAGTAGTATAGAATACTGAGAGTAACCATTTAAAAAGGAAGTAAACTCTTGTAAAAAAGAAAAAAAAGACAACCTGCAAGACAAAAGCATAATGAGCTAGTATGCATAGCCTACTAGCTCATTATGTATTACTTACCTCAGATTGAAGCCCCCGAAGCCGTCCTCGTCTCCCCCTCCAGCCGCCAACATGTAATCTCAGAGTTACTTCCGCTGTGATTGGCATGCGCACGGGAGATGCCCGTAGCGGCACGCAGACCGATGCAGCGGCACATAGGTGCCATTGCGTCAGTTTGCTCTAGTGCGCATGTGCCAATGTCAGCGGGAACACATGCAGGGGATAGGGGACAGGAGATATCTCCTAAACCGTGCAGGTTTAGGTGATATCCTGGTTAGCTACAGGAGGTAAGCCTTAATATAGGCTTACCTGTAGCATAAAGTTAAAAAATAGGGTTTACAACCACTTTAATATCCCCATTAGAGCAGCGGGTAAAATGTACAACAGGATTGGTGATGCGACCCAGTGCACATCTTGCTCCATGTATGCTTTCCTTGAAGAGCCATTTGAGGGCGAATACTGCTGTGGGAGATGTCAGCTAGTTGTTTCTCTGGAAGACCAGATCCCAGGGGTGGACTGACAACTCATGGGGCCCCCGGGCAATAGGAGATTATGGGGCCACACAGTATACACAAACACACACACACAGTATACAATCACATAGTATACGCAGACATGTTTCTATTGGCTAAGGTACCGGAGAGGTGGCTTGGTTTTTAGACCAAAAGGATGTCGGTAAGGGACATTTCAAGACAGATGTAAAAAAAACACAGATTTTTACATACTGTCCCTGGTTTTACTGAGGCTGGCAACCCTGATGGGGCCCCCTAGTGGCATGGGGCCCTCGGGCAGTGCCCGAGTGGCCAAATGGTCAGTCCGCCCCTGCCAGATCCTGAATCTAGAAAACAAGGTGGCAACACTGCGCGGTATCAACAATCTTGAAAGAAGTTTGGACGTTAATCAGTAGGTGCTGGCGGGGGCCAGTGTAGAGGAAGGTGGAGACATGGAGACACAGGAGCCAGAGGTAGGTAGCTGGGTGACAGGCAGAAGGAGGGGTAGAGGAAAGAGTGCTAGGGAGGATAGTCCTGGGTTGGTACACCCCAACAAATATGCCAAGTTGCATGATGTTGGGGATACCAACTCAGGGGTGGCAGTGCTGGAGCAGATGCTCTCCCCTAGCTGCCAGGGGAATGACTGCTCCGGCAAGGAAGGGGGCAAGGATACAGGTAAGGGTAGGCAGGTATTGTTGGTAGGGGACTCAATTATTAGAAGCACAGATAAGGTAATCTGCCACAAAGACCACGATAGCTGTTGTTTACCGGGCGCTCAGGTTTGACACATCATAAATTTGAATGGACAGATTATTGAGTGGGGCTGGGGAGGGCCCAGTTGTCATGGGACATGTTAATACCAGTGACAAAGTAAGAGGAAGGTGGAGCATCCTAAAAAGTAACTTCAGGGACTAAAGCCCCATACACACTATCAGTTTTTATGCTGAGTTTTTCCTTCAGGTTTACCAAAACCATGAAGTGCAAGGGCCTGCCTGATTGCATACAAATTGAAACTCCTAAAGCCGCGTACACACGGGGCGGACTGTCTGGCCAACTTAGTCCGTCAGACAATCCGACGGACAGTCCGTCATACTTTCGAATGAACGGACTTGCCCACACACGGCACTTTTTGAGCGGACTAATACGGCGTACTAAGTCCGCCATACTATCCGCCCTACTTTTGAAATGAACGGACTCGCCCACACACGCGGAGGAAAGTCCGCTCATTTCGAGCGCGTCTCCAGGTAGGCGGGGCCCGCGAAGGAGACGAGCGAGCGCCCCCCCCTCCTGAGCCGTACCAGGCCGCGTGCCCTCAACATGGGGGGTGCCTTGGGGAAGGGGGGGCCGCGCGGCCCTCCCACCCCAAAGCACCTTGTCCCCATGTTGATGAGGACAAGGGCCTCTTTCCGACAACCCTGGCCGTTGGTTGTCGGGGTCTGCGGGCGGGGGGCTTATTGGAATCCGGGAGCCCCCTTTAATAAGGGGGCCCCCGGATACCGGCCTATGTGAATGAGTATGGGGTACAATGTACCCCTAACCATTCACCTGTAAAATAAAAGTACCAAAAAAACACAACACACGAGATAAAATACTTTATTGCACAGCTCCGGGGGTCTTCCGTCTTCGGGGGTCTTCTCGCCGGACTCCTCCGCTATCTTCTTGTAGCTCTTTTGCTAGCGGAGGAGTCCGGCTTTCTTCCTCGCCGCCGGCCTCTTCTCCCGACTTCGGGGGTCTTGTCCCCCTCTTCGGTTCTTCTGCCGGGCCACCGCGCCTTCTTATAGCTCTTTTACAAAAGAGCAAAAGAGCTACAAGAAGATAGCGGAGGAGTCCGGCGAGAGGACCCCCGAAGACGGAAGACCCCCGGAGCTGTGCAATAAAGTATTTTATCTCGTGTGTTGTGTTTTTTTTGGTACTTTTATTTTACAGGTGAATGGGTAGGGGTACATTGTACTCCATACTCATTCACATAGGGTGGGGGGCCGGTATCCGGGGGCCCCCTTATTAAAGGGGGCTCCCGGATTCCGATAAGCCCCCCGCCCGCAGACCCCGAAAACCAACGGCCAGGGTTGTCGGGAAGAGGCCCTTGTCCTCATCAACATGGGGACAAGGTGCTTTGGGGTGGGGGGGCCGCGCGGCCCCCCCCTCCCCAAGGCACCCCCCCATGTTGAGGGCACGTGGCCTGGTACGGCTCAGGAGGGGGGGGCGCTCGCTCGCCCCCCTTTCCTGGCCGGCCGGGTATCGTGCTCCGACAAGGGTCTGTTGTGGACTTGGGGGGGACCCCCACGCCGATTTTTTTTGGCGTTGGGGTTCCCCTTTAAGTCCATTCCAGGCGGCGGGGTCAGCGACGTCTCCTTCGCGGGCCCCGCCTACCTGGAGACGCGCTCGAAATGAGCGAACTTTTCTCCGGGCGGGAAAAGTCTGCTCATTTCAAAAGTACGGCGGACTGGCACACACAGGGGCGGATTGTCCGCCGAAATGCGAGTCCGACGGACAGTATTACGGAAATTCCGAAATACTTAGTCCGCCAGACTGCACGCTGAAAATGTCCGCTGAAGCCCACACACGAGCGGACTGTCCGCTGAAATGTGTTTCGGCGGACTAAGTAGGCCAGACAGTCCGCCCGTGTGTACGCGGCTTAAGGTTTGACCTCATATTATATGGTTTTGGTAAATCTGAAGGAAAAACTCAGCAGAAAAAAACTGATAGTGTGTATGGGGCTTTAGAAACTAAATTGAAGAGAAGAAACTTCAAGGTGGGGTTCTCAGAGATACTGCTGGTACCTCGAGCCACACCAGAGAGACAGCAGGAGATTAGGGAAATTAACAAGTGGCTGAGGAACTGGTGTAGGTAGCAGGGCTTTGGGTTCCTGAAGAACTAGGCTGACTTCTCAGTCGGTTACCGGCTCTTTAGTAGGGACTGGCTGCACCTTAATGGGGAGGGTGCAGCTCTGTTGGTAAAAAAGATGGCCTAGAAGTTGGAATCCCTAGGGGATTCCAGGATGGAGAAGGATCTAGGGGTCCAAGTAAAAGACAGACTGAGCAAAAGCATGTAGTGTCAAGCTGCAGCAAGCACGGCCAGCAGAATATTAGTATGCATTAAAAAGTGAATTTACTCCATGGATAAAACGATAATCCTACCACTTTATGAAATTCTGGCTCGGCTATGGACTAAATTATTCTGTCCAGTTCTGCTCACCAATCTTAAGAAAGGATGTGCTAGAGCTGGAGAAAGTCCAGAGAAGGGCAAGTAAATTAATATTATTTATTCACTTTGAAGAAGAGATGCTTGAGAGGAGATATGATAGCCTCTCCCTCCTCTTGAGTGCCCTCACAGCAAGCAGCTTGCTATAGGGGCACCCCAGTCACAGCTTCCTGTGTCCAGTTAGACACAGGACCCGGCCCCGCCCCCTCTCTCTCGTAATTGGCTAACTGATGCAATGGTGTCACTGCTGTGTCTCAGCCAATCATGAGCTGCTGGGCAGAGATGGGGCACAGGTAAGTATTAGGGGGGCTGCTGCACTCAGAAGGTTTTTTATTTTAATGCATAGAATGCATTGGGATAAAAAAACTCTGACTTTTTACAACCCCTTTAAAGAGGAAGTAAAGGCACATTTTTTTTTTTTTTAAATACACCCTGTAAGGCAAAGGCATAATGAGCTAGTATGCATAGCATACTAACTCATTATGAATAACTTACCTGAGAATGAAGCCCCCGAAGCGGTCCTCCGTCTTCCTCTTCGCCGCTGCCATGTATCCCGGAGCGCCTCCTGAGTCTCGCGGCTCCGGCGCTGTGATTTGCCAGAGTCGCGATGACGTCACTCCCACGCATGCAAACGGGAGCCGACACTCGCAGCATATCGCCGCGATCTGCAGCCTGCCCAGTGCGCCTGTGTGCTGCTGTCTACGGCGCATGCGCCGTAGACAGCGGTGTCTGTCTTCGGGTAAATATCTCCTAAACCGTATAGGTTTAGGAGATATTTCTTGGAACTACAGGTGAGCCTTAATCTAGGCTTACCTGTAGGTCAAAGTTGGTTGTAAAGGTTTACAACCACTTTAAGCTGCGTAGGGGGTTTTTCCACTGTGAGGGCAGTAAGGATGTGGAACTCTCTTCCACAATCGGTGGTGTCGGTAGGAAGTATGGATAGTTTTAAAAGACTCTTGGATGTGCATCTTAGCAAAAACAATATACAGGGATATGGATAATGATTTTCTACACGCACACACACATACACCAATACAGGTTGAACTGGATGGATTGTTGTCCCTACCAACTATGTAACTATGCAACTAAAACACGGTAACAATATAACATTAACTCAATAAAACAACAACTTTTTTATTTTACCTTTTTTAACTGTTTTTTGTAAGGCCCCTTTCACGCGGGGCTGTCCGTATTTAGCATCTACTTGCTCAGTGGGGATCGCTCTGTTGATCCCCGCTAAGCCGGCGGATAACAAGTCCGTCTCAGCACTTTGTGCAGGGAACAGACCTGTCAGAGAGTCCGCTCTCCCCTATTGGGGATCAGATGATTATGGACCTCCTGTCTGTTTTCATCCGATCCGCTAGAAATAGGGTTTCCATCCGTCTGGATTTTGCGGATCAGATCGGGGCGGAACGAATGTCAGCGGACATGTCACCGCTGACATCCATCACTCCATAGAGCTGTATGGAGCGACCGTTCAGATCCGCCTAAAGAACTGACAGGCTGATCTGAACGGTCCGCACATGTGAAAGGGGCCTGACTTAACAGAATCGTAAATGTAAACTTTCCAGATTTAGATTTTAGGGTCTCTCAGAATGCAATAATCAGTTTCTTGACATTGAGATTCTTGTGTGTGAATTGTGTGCCCTAGACATGTGCAGAACGAAAACAATTTATTTTGTTTTGTTTTGGTTCATTATTTACATAAATTCATTTAGTTAAAGTTGTTTCGTTTAATTTGTTTTTCGGAATTTGGTTTGTTTATTTGTATTCAAATTGATTAAAATTTTTCGAATTCGAAAAGTTTTCAAATTCGAAAAGTTTTCAAATTCGAAAAGTTTTCAAATTCGAAAAGTTTTCAAAGTCGAAAAGTTTTCAAATTCGAAAAGTTTTCGAATTGGAATATTTTTCAATTTGTTTTCCATTTTCCAAAGAAAATAGCATAGAAAAGAAGATAAAGGAATAAAATAGAAAAAACTAGAATAAAATAGAAACTAATATAACAGTAAATAAAGGAATATAATATAATAGAGTAAAACAGGACAAAATAGAATAGAAAATTAAAGAACAGAATATAATAGAAATGAATACAATAGAATAGAATGAAATAGAATAAAATAATAGAATAAAATAAAAAGAACAGAAAAGAATAGAATACAAAAGAATAGAATAAAAAAAATAGAATATAACCATTTCCCAAAATTCAAATAAAACCAATTTTGAATTTGAATATAATAGAAAATAATAGATTAGAATAGGATAGAAAATAAGTATCCATTCTAATCTATTCTTTTCTATTCTATTAAATTACAAATTGATTCTATTTGAATTTTGGGAAATGGTTATAGTCTTTCTATTCTATTTTTTTTTTATTCTTTTCTTGTCTAGTCCATTATCGTCTATTCTATTTTTTCCTACTCTATTCTTTTCTATTCTATTCTATTCTTATGTATTCAAATTCATTATTATTCTATTTGAAATTTTAATTTCAGAAGATGGTTATATTCTTTCTATTTTATTCTTTTTTTTATTCTATTCTATTCTATTATTTTCTTTTCTAATCTATTCTTTTTTTTCTATTCTATTCCTTTATTTTCTATTCTATTTTATTATGTTTGGAAATTGGAAAACAAATTGAAAACTTTTCGAATTCGAAAACTATTAGAAATTGATTTGAATTTCTTCCGATTTTTTTTCTATTATTTTGCATTTGTTTAAATTCGGTACTATTGTAAATCGAACATTCGGATACATCCGAATTTCTGAAAACTGAAAATTTGTCAGAATTTCAATTCGGAACGAATTGCACATGTCTACTCTACTAATGATGAAAAAAATGTGAAGCGATCTACAAACCCCTCCCGCCTGCGCACCCTGGAGATATATATGCAGTGCACAAATATATGTGTATATATATATATATATATATATATATATATATATAAAATGTGAAATTAATTAAATAATGGAAAATTCCTATCAAAATACTTACCGTAATTTTCCTTTCCTGATGGACTCCATGGCAGCAACGTGTGGGTTAAGTCCCGCCTCCACTACCCTATAGGACACTACTTCCATAAATCTTTGCTCCCTGCCCATGGCCGTGTTCGATAACTAGCCTACTCCAGCCAGTTTGGGAGGGAACTCCTGCTGCCATGGAGTCCATCAGGAAAGGAAAATTACGGTAAGTATTTTGATAGGAATTTTCCGTTTTCCTGACAGACTCCATGGCAGCAACGTGTGGGAAATAACTCGCCAAACACACTCGGGTGGGCAAAAAATGCTGAACAAAAAATGTATTTAACACTGTCCACCGACAGCACCTTTAAGCCAAAATCAACAGAAGATAGACTGGCAGGTTCAACACAATAGTGAGCCATAAATGTATGAATGGACGACCAAGAGGCAGCCCTGCAGATAACCTCAGGAGCCACATGACGTGAAGCTGCCCAAGAAGTAGAGAGACTTCTCGTGGAATGCGCCGTAACCGCCTCAGGAGGAGCCAAGCCCTTCTCATTATAAGCCCACTGGATCGCCTGAACCACCCACGTGGAGATGGATCTGACCGAAGCCCTAAGGCCTTTGCTTTTACCATGAAAAAGAACAAAAAGATAATCTGATTGCCGGAAAGAAGCTGTCGCCTCCAGGTATCGTTTCAAGATAACTCCCATGTCGAGAGGATGAAGATCCTGATTCCCAGCCGAATGAAAGGTAGGAAGGGTAATGTCCTGATTTTCGTGAAAGACTGAGGTAACCTTTGGGTTCGAACCCAGCATTGGCACTAGGACCACTCTGTCAGGGAAGAATGTGAGGAAAGGTTCCTTTGACCCTAAAGACTGAATCTCAGAGACTTTTTGCTGAGGATATGGCCACCAAAAAAGATGTCATTAGGGACAATTCTTTGACTGAACGTGTTCTGTCCAGATGAGAGAAGAAGTCGAGAACTAGCGGTAAATCCCACTTGGGGAACCTAGGTTTCCTCTGTGGTCTAAGTCTAATCGCTCCTTTAAAAAATTGCTGAACCAATGGATGTTTAGCCCAGGATACTCCAGAAAAGGCCGAGATTGCCGAGACTTGCACACGAAGAGCGCTGACAGATAGGGGAATGTCCAGTCCGGACTGTAAGAAACCGAGAACATCCTGAACCGTCAAATTACCACTGGAGCAAGACCTGGAAGACAAGTGAGTTGTGAATCTAGACCAAATCCTCTCATATACCTGGTTGGTACTTTTCCTCCTTGCACTCATGAGAGTAGGAATGGCCTCCTTTGGGCAACCCAGAGCCTCTAACCTTCCCCTCTCAAAAACCAGACCCTCAGACATAGGTGGGCTGGACAGGGATGGAGCTTCGAGCCCTGGGATAGAAGATCGGGTCTGAGAGGTAAGGGAATCGGATCTCTGACACTGAGGAGCATTAGAAGCCGGAACCATGGCCTGTTGGGCCAATAAGGTATTACAGCTATCACCTCTACTGCTTCTGTTTTGAGTCTCCGCAGGAACTGCAGAATAATAGGAGTTGGAGGAAAGGCGTAAGCTTTGTTGAACCACCATCGATCCGTCAGCGCATCCACTCCGTAGGCCTGAGGATCCCGAAACCTGGAATAATACCTCGCCAGTTTCTTGTTGCAAGGGGAAGCAAATAGATCGACCTCTGGGGAGAACCACAACGTTAGAATCCACCTGAAAACTTCTTCGTGAAGGGACCATTCGTTGTTGTCCAGATTGACCCGAGACAGAAAATCCGCTTGGACGTTCTGCGTTCCTGGAACATAAGTTGCTGTAATGTTGACCAGGTTCTTCTGAGCCCAAGACATGATTGGCTCTACCTCCTGAAGAAGGGACAGACTCCGAGTACCTCCTTGTCTCCTTATATATGCCACTGCTGTAGTGTTGTCTAGTCTGAGTAGGACCGAGGTTCCTAAGACCAGATGCCGAAAGGCTAGGAGCGCCTGGAAGGCTGCCCTCAATTCTAGAATATTCGACACCATCCTCCTGGAAGGAAAGTCCCAGGTGCCCTGTGCTACTTCCGTCAAACAGTGGGTGCCCCAGCCCCTGTTGCTGGCATCCGAAGTTATTGTCACCCATGAGATGGGGAGAATGGAATGGCAATTGAATAGGTTCTCCTTCCGAAGCCACCAGAGCAGAGAGATTCTCATTGAAGATGTGATCCGGATAGGTTGCATCTTGTTGCCCAGCCATTGGTGAAGAAACCCCTTTTGGAACGGTCTCATCTTCCATTGGGCCCACTTCACCATTGGAATCGTGGCCACCATGGTGCCAATAATCCTCAGGCACTGAAGAGCCGGAAGATGGGAGGCTGAGAGGGCCAGACGAATTCTGTCTCGAATTACCACTACTTTCTCTTCGGGTAAAGAGATGGTACCCCTCACTGTGTTGAAGAGTGCGCCTAGGAACACAAGAGACTGGGAGGGAATTAACTGACTCTTTTCTAGATTCAGGATCCAACCGAACTCTTGAAGAGTGGAGATAACCTGACCCTTGTGCAGTAACAGACGGTCTCTGTCCTGGGCTAGCAGTAGAAGATCGTCCAAATAGTGGTAAAGATGAATTCCCTTGGTTCTCAATAGAGCCACTACGGCCAACAACACCTTTGAGAACACTCGGGGGGACGTTGAAAGTCCGAACGGGAGACACACGAACTGGAGATGTAGTTTTCCTACTGAAAATCGCAGAAACTGCTGAAAATCTTCTGCCACAGGGACATGAAAGTAAGCGTCCTTTAGGTCTATTGAAATCACCCAGTCTCCTGACTGGACTGACTGTTGTATTGTAGACAAGGTTTCCATCTTGAACCTTTCCTTCTTGATAAAACGATTCAGATGTGTAAGGTCTATAACTGGTCTCCAAGAACCGTTTTTCTTCTGGACCATAAAAAGAGGGGAATAAATTCCTCTCCCTCGTTGATAGTCTGGCACGGGTACGGCAGCGCCTTGAGCCAATAAAGATTTCACGTAGGCCAACAAGATCTGCCTTTTTTCTTCTGTGGCTGGAAATGAAGTGGGAACATACTTTAGTCTTGGGGACCTGCAGAAGGTCCAAGAATGGCCTGAAGAGACCGTTCTGACGGTCCAGAGGTCCCGGATTGAGGCCGCCCAGACATGCCGAAAATGTAGAAGACGAGCCCCCACCTGGCCTATCTGAGCAGGCCCAATCTCAAAAAGATTTGGTTGGTTCCCTCTCTCCTGACGCACTGCTCTTGGCGGATTTCTTAAAGGATGACTGCCTTGATTTCCATGATCTGGAATATTCCCGACCCGGTTTATAGCTACGGGCCTCCCTGGCCTGCTCTTGATACTGCTTTTTAGGAAAAAATCTCCTCTGGCTTTTTAAGCGTCTATCCTGGGGAAGAAACCCCGACTTACCACCAGTGGCCCGGGTTATGGCATTATCCAATTTATTCCCAAAAGAGAAGAACCCTCGAAGGGGATACGGCACCACACCTGTTTAGATGCTGGATCAGCCAGCCAGGGACGAAGCCAAAGGGCCCGTTTGGCGGTTACAGCTGAAAGCATGACCCGGGACACTAGGCGGATGATGTCAATCGAAGCCTCCCCCAGAAAAGCCGAAGCAAGCCGCAACTCCTGGATAGGAGAGTTTTTAGCGACTTCATCCGAAATGTTTCTGAGAGTATCATCCACACCGTCCGTCCAGACTTCCATGGCTTTGGACATTGCCGCTAAAGCCAATGCTGGCTTGCATGCCATACCAGCAGTGAGGTAGACCTTCTTTAAATCGGAATAAATCCGCCTATCTAAGGCATCCTTGAATGAAACTGTATCCTCCAATGGAAGGGTCACATGTTTTACTAATCTCATCACCGCTGCATCCACGAGTGGAGCGGATTCCAGATACTTGACCTCATCCTCCTTAAAGGGATATAACCTTAGGACTTTTGAGAGCATACTATTCTTTTTCTCAACTTTACTCCATTCATCCGTGATGACCTCACCAAGTTCAGACAGGAATGGAAAGTTAAGACGCTCCCTTTTAAGTTGCTTGAAATACTTCCTTTGTTTGGAAGGATTAGCCACCTCATCTTCCCAGTTCAAAGCCTCTCTGATGGCCTTCACCAAGGGAGAAAGTAAGGCGAAGTCAAACCCCACACAGGGGCTATCTTCCTCAGATTCACTGTCTGAAGCAGCAGCTGAATGGTGGCTTGTTAAAGAGGACTCCCAAAGCTCTTGAGCATGCGAATCCCTGACTGGTGACTGAGGTGATTCTGACTGAGGCACAGGGGTCTGATTAGCCCCGATCCCCTTGAGGGATTCTTTCACCACTTTTTCCACAAGGGATCTTAGTTGCTGGTCCGTACCCCCTCTCTCACTAGAGGCTTTGGAAAAGCAGAGGTCACACAGGGATTTCCCAATAGGAACATGCGATCTGCATCCCCAGCAAGTATTAATAACAGAGTGGCTGGAATGAGCCCTGGAGGAGCGAGATCGATCCTCGCTACGGCGCCCAGATCTTGAGGGTGAGCCGTGATGTTTAGACTTAGAATATGAGTGCCGGTGGTAAGACTTAGAAGAATCGCTTCCTCTGTGCGTTGAGCTGCATTGCTGTGCTGATCTAGATGGGCTAAGACAGAGATAGAAGAGACATACAGATAAGGAAAGATAACACACTGACTAATACCGGACCACTCCCCCCCCCCTTACTTCCTCCCCAGACAGTACCTATTATGAGAGGGCTGGCCACATACAGGCGGAGGTGAGTCCATATCTCTAGGGGTTTCCATAAATGCTGCAAAGACATATAAGTAAGGCTGAGGGCATCAAACACACACACGCCCACCCCCTTCTTCCCAGAAGGCCACCTACCTCCACAGCAGAAAACCTGGACAAGGGGAAGTCACGAAATAACCTGCAAGCATTCCCAAAGCCTGCAGGCTATTTTCTAAGTTTAAATAAGGCGCCTTAATGACGTCATCACCGCGTCCTGTGTACCGCTACTGCGCATGCGAGAATAGCGTCATCCCGCCGCCACCGCGCACGCGCGAACCAAGCCTTGATCCTGTGCCGTACGCGCGCAAGCGCAGAACGAACGTACCGACGAAGACCCGGAAGTGAGCACCGGCGGAACGCAGGCTAATCCGACCGTCACGCCTATACCCACATACACAGAAAACGAACGGAAAATGAAGGAGAAACGACAAGAAAATAAACACAAACTGCTGCCATGGAAAAGAGGAACAATCTTACCGCTCCCACACGATCGTCTCCGGGCCGAAGGTAAGCACAATACATACCGGACTTCTCAGGGCAAAATAGGTCACCTGCTATTTAGCTGGGCTATCCGACCAAGTGCGCAGCCTGCCTGCCAGTGGCTAGGCTTCTGGCTTCCTCCAGCGCTTATATCCAATGCCCACTCCATACCCCGCTAGTAGCTAGGGCTTAACGGAGTCAAGCGACAATTCCATCCAGTCGCAATTCGGCCAAACCAACAATGGAACCGTGTGGGAGCAATCTTCAGGTAGAAAGACCATAACGTCTGGTCCTACGGAGGAGGACAAAAAAAGAACACGGCCATGGGCAGGGAGCAAAGATTTATGGGAGTAGTGTCCTATAGGGTAGTGGAGGCGGGACTTAACCCACACGTTGCTGCCATGGAGTCTGTCAGGAAATATATATTATAAGCAGCAGGTAGTAAAGCTCAAGCCTCAAATGTGCTTAATGACTCCTGCGTCTAATGAGAAGTCCACATGTTGACAATATGTGGACTTTTCATTAGACACAGGAGTCAAATTGAGGCTTGGTGCTCTATTCCCTATACAATGTATGCTAATGGATGTTCATGTGTCACAATTAGGGATGAGCTTCGAGTTCGAGTCAAACTCATGTTCGATTCGAACATTGCCTGTTCGCCTGTTCAGCGAACAGTGAACAATTTGGGCTGTTCGCAGCAAATTCGAAAAGCCGGAACACCCTATACAAGTCTATTCGAGAAATCTAAAGTGCTCATTTTAAATGGTAATATGCAGGTTACTGTCCTAAAAAGTGTTTGGGGACCTGGGTCCTGCCCCAGGGGACATGTATCAATGCAAAAAAAAGTTTTAAAAACGGCCGTTTTTTCAGGAGCAGTGATTTTAATAATGATTAAAGTGAAACAATAAAAGTGTAATATTCCTTTAAATTTCGTAGCTGGGGGGTATCTATAGTATGCCTGTGAAGGGGCGCATGTTTCTGGTGCTTAGAACTGTCCCTGCACAAAGTGTCATTTATGCAGGAAAAAAAGTCTTTTAACCACTACAATACAGGGCACTTTCACCCCCTTCCTTCCCAGCCCAATTTTCAGCTTTCAGCGCTCTAGCGCTTTCAGTGACAATTGCGCGGTCATGCTACACTGTACCCAAATGAAATTGTTATCATTTTTTTCGCACAAATAGAGCTTTATTTTGGTGTTATTTATTCACGACTCCGTTTTTTTTTTTTTTGCGATATAAGCGCAAAAATTGCGGAAATTTGGAAAAAAAACAATATTTTCTTTTTTCTATTTGAAAAGAAATCCAATAAAATCAAATTTTGTCATAAATTTAAGCCAAAATGTATTCTGCTACATGTTTTTGGAAAAAAAAATTCCGTTAAGTGTATAATAATTGGTTTGTGTGATCACGGACATATGTACGCAAATGATCATGTACATATGTGTGCAGGTGATCACGTACATATGTGTGCAGATAATCATTGGGACATGTGATTTTAGTGGGACATATGTGGGGGACATATTTTTATTATTAGGGACATGTGTTTTTATTATTTGGGGACATGTATGTTTTGGGGACATGTGTGTTTTGGGGACATATGTGGGGACTGTGTTTGTACTGTGTGGTGTGTTGTGTGTTTACACTACACTGATGATCAGTGAGTAAAAAGCTGTAAAAAGCAGCCCATACTCACTGATCATCAGCCGGCTGCAGCGTTCTGCTCTCCTCTCCTCAGCGGTGACTTCCGTGTGAGGAGAGGAGAGCCGATTGCCTAGCAACCGGCTGTTTGTTTACATCACATGACGGCCGTGATTGGACCAGGAGGGCCAATCACAGAGCCCTCCTGCCGATCTGAGATGTGCCGTGTCCGGGTGACACGAGCACATCGGGATCGCGCCGCTGCGCGGGCGAGCGCGCGCGCGATCCCGCTACTCCTGAAGGACGTTCCTGAACGTCCTATCAGGAGTAGACGGCTCCCACCCGGCCGTATATATGCATTGGCCGGGTGGGAAGTGGTTAAAATCACTTGCGGCTTAATTCTCGGGTCTCAGTAATACAGAGAACACTCAATGAGTGTTCTCTGTATTAGCCGACAATTCATTCATTCATTGATTAAAAAAAAAAAAAGCGTGGGGGTTCCCCTAAATTCAATTACCAGGCCCTTCAGGTCTGACATGGATATTAAGGGGAACCCCGTGTCAAATAAAAAAAAAATTGACTTGGGGGTCCCCCTAAATATCCATACCAGACCCTTCAGGTCTGATATGGATATTAAGGGGAACCCCGCATCAAATTAAAAAAAAAATTGACGTGGGGTCCCCCTAAAAATCCATATCAGACCCTTTATCCGAGCACGCAACCTGGCAGGCCGCAGGAAAAGAGGGGGGGACGAGAGAGCGGCCCCCCCTCCCTCCTGAACCGTACCAGGCCACATACCCTCAACATTGGGAGGATGCTTTGGGAGTCTGTGACCCCTCAAAGCACCTTGTCCCCATGTTGATGAGGACAAGGGCCTCATCCTCACAACCCTGGCCGTTGGTTGTGAGGGTCTGCGGGCGGGGGGCTTATCAGAATCTGGAAGCCCCCTTTAACAAGGGGACCCCCAGATCCCGCCCCCCCCTGTTTGAAATGGTAAGGGGGTACAAAAGTACCCCTACCATTTCACAAAGAAAGTGTCAAAATGGTTAAATAAGACAAACACACTTTTGAAAAATTCCTTTATTAAAAATGAAAAAAAGAAAAAAAAGATTCCAGCGGTGCTAATCCACTCTTGCTATCCAGCGACGGATCTCCGGGGTCCAGCGATGGATGATCATATCCAGTGACGGGGGATCTCTCAGTCCAGCGCTGTCCATACATCCTTCTTCTGTCTCCACTCCGGAGACACTGCAGAGAGCCCAGCGCTGACGTTTCTTATATTAGGAGGGCGGGGCCACCCGTCACCTGACCCCGCCCCTCTGACGCTGGTGAAGGGAGCCAGGGGTTCCCCAGTGACGTGTGGGTGACCCCGCCCCCTCTGATGTAACGGAAACCTGCAATATTGCACCCTATAATATTGCACCCTATAATATTATAATAATATAATACCCTATAATATAATATTGCAACCTATAATATTGCACCCAAACGAAATTTGCGTCCTTTTCTTCCCACAAATAGAGCTTTCTTTTGATGGTATTTGATTGCCTCTGCGATTTTTATTTTTTGCGATATAAATGGAAAAAGAGCGAAAATTTTGAAAAAAAATGATATTTTCTTCTTTTTGTTATAAGAAAAATCGAATAAACTAAATTTTAGTCATACATTGAGGGCAAAATTTATTCAGCCACATGTCTTTAGTAAAAAAAATGTCAATAAGCGTATATTTTTTGGTTTGCGCAAAAGTTATAGCGTCTACAAACTAGAGTACATTTTCTGTTATTTACACAGCTTTTAATTTATGACTGCCTATCTCATTTCTTGAGGTGCTAAAATGACAGGGCAGTACAAACCCCCCCCAAATGACCCCATTTTGGAAAGTAGACACCCCAAGGAAATTGCTGATGGGTATGTTGAGCCCATTGAATATTTATTTTTTTGTCCTAAGGGATTGAATAATGACAAAAAAATTTTTTTTTACAAAAAGTTGTCACCAAATGATATATTGCTCACACATGCCATGGTTATATGTTGAAATTGCACCCCAAAATATATTCCGCTACTTCTCCCGAGTACGGGGATACCACATGTGTGGGACTTTTTAGGAGTCTAGTCGCGCACGGCACCCCAAAAACCAATCACCACCTTCAGGATTTCTAAGGGTGCAAATTTTTGATTTCACTCCTCACTACCTATCACAGTTTTGAAGGCCATAAAATGCCAAAATAGCACAAAACCCCCCAAAATGACCCCATTTTGGAAAGTAGACACCCCAAGCTTTTTACTGAGAGGCATGTTGAGTCCATGGAATATTTTATATTTTGCCACAAGTTGCGGGAATATTACAAACTTTTTTTTTTGCACAAAGTTGTCACTAAATGATATATTGCTCACACATGCTATGGGCATATGTGAAATGACACCCCAAAATACATTCTGCTGCTTCTCCTGAGTACAGGGATACCACATGTGTGGGACTTTTTGGGAGCCTAGCCGCGTACAGGACCCCGAAATCCAAGCACCGCCTTCAGGATTTCTAAGGGCATAAATTTTTCATTTTACTCCTCACTACCTATCACTACCTATCACAGTTTTGAAGGCCATAAAATGCCAAGATGGCACAAAACCCCCCCAAATGACCCCATTTTGGAAAGTAGACACCACAAGCTATTTGCTGAGGGCCATGTTGAGACCATTGAATATTTTTTTTTTTTGTCCCAAGGGATTGAATAATGACAAAAAATAAATTTTTTTTTTTTTTTTACAAAAAGTTGTCACTAAATGATATATTGCTCACACATGCCATGGTTATATGTGGAATTGCACCCCAAAATATATTCCGCTACTTCTCCCGAGTATGGGGATACCACATGTGTGGGACTTTTTGGGAGCCTAGCTGCGTACGGGGCCCCGAAAACCGATCACCGCCTTCAGGATTTCTAAGGGTGCAAATTTTTGATTTCACTCCTCACTACCTATCACAGTTTCGAAGGCCATAAAATGCCAAAATAGCACAAAACCCCCACAAATGACCTCATTTTGGAAAGTAGACACCCCAAGCTATTTACTGAGAGGCATGTTGAGTCCATGGAATATTTTATATTTTGCCACAAGTTGCGGGAATATTACAAACTTTTTTTTTTTTTGCACAAAGTTGTCACTAAATGATATATTGCTCACACATGCTATGGGCATATGTGAAATGACACCCCAAAATACATTCTGCTGCTTCTCCTGAGTACAGGGATACCACATATGTGGGACTTTTTTGGAGCCTAGCTGCGTACGGGACCCCGAAATCCAAGCGCCGCCTTCAGGATTTCTAAGGGCATACATTTTTTTATTTTACTCCTCACTACCTATCACTACCTATCACAGTTTTGAAGGCCATAAAATGCCAAGATGGCACAAAACCCCCCCAAATGACCCCATTTTGGAAAGTAGACACCACAAGCTATTTGCTGAGGGCCATGTTGAGACCATTGAATATTTTTTTTTTTGTCCCAAGGGATTGAATAATGACAAAAAATAAAAATTTTTTTTTTTTTTACAAAAAGTTGTCACTAAATGATATATTGCTCACACATGCCATGGTTATATGTGGAATTGCACCCCAAAATATATTCCGCTACTTCTCCCGAGTATGGGGATACCACATGTGTGGGACTTTTTGGGAGCCTAGCTGCGTACGGGGCCCCGAAAACCGATCACCGCCTTCAGGATTTCTAAGGGTGCAAATTTTTGATTTCACTCCTCACTACCTATCACAGTTTCGAAGGCCATAAAATGCCAAAATAGCACAAAACCCCCACAAATGACCCCATTTTGGAAAGTAGACACCCCAAGCTATTTACTGAGAGGCATGTTGAGTCCATGGAATATTTTATATTTTGCCACAAGTTGCGGGAATATTACAAACTTTTTTTTTTTTTTGCACAAAGTTGTCACTAAATGATATATTGCTCACACATGCTATGGGCATATGTGAAATGACACCCCAAAATACATTCTGCTGCTTCTTCTGAGTACAGGGATACCACATATGTGGGACTTTTTTGGAGCCTAGCCGCGTACAGGACCCCGAAATCCAAGCGCCGCCTTCAGGATTTCTAAGGGCATACATTTTTTTATTTTACTCCTCACTACCTATCACTACCTATCACAGTTTTGAAGGCCATAAAATGCCAAGATGGCACAAAACCCCCCCAAATGACCCCATTTTGGAAAGTAGACACCCCAAGCTATTTGCTGAGGGCCATGTTGAGACTATTGAAAATTTGTTTTTGTCCCAAGGGATTGAATAATGACAAAAAATAATTTTTTTTTTTTTTTTTTTTACAAAAAGTTGTCACTAAATTGTATATTGCTCACACATGTCATGGTTATATGTGGAATTGCACCCCAAAATAAATTTTGCTGCTTCTCCTGAGTACGGGGATACCACATGTGTGGGACTTTTTGGGAGCCTAGCTGCGTACGGGGGCCCGAAAACCAATCACCGCCTTCAGGATTTCTAAGGGTGCAAATTTTTGATTTCACTCCTCACTACCTATCACAGTTTCGAAGGCCATAAAATGCCAAAATAGCACAAAACCCCCACAAATTACCCCATTTTGAAAAGTAGACACCCCAAGCTATTTACTGAGAGGCATGTTGAGTCCATGGAATATTTTATATTTTGCCACAAGTTGTGGGAATAGTACAAACTTTTTTTTTTTGCTCAAAGTTGTCACTAAATGATATATTGCTCACACATGCTATGGGCATATGTGAAATGACACCCCAAAATACATTCTGCTGCTTCTCCTGAGTACAGGCATACCACATGTGTGGGACTTTTTGGGAGCCTAGCCGCGTACGGGACCCCGAAATCCAAGCACCGCCTTCAGGATTTCTAAGGGCATTAATTTTTTTATTTCACTCCTCACTACCTATCACAGTTTTGAAGGCCATAAAATGCCAAGATGGCACAACACCCCCCCCAAATGACCCCATTTTGGAAAGTAGACCCCCCAAGCTATTTTCTGAGGGGCATGTTGAGACCATTGAATATTTATTTATTTTTTGTTCCAAGGGATTGCATAATGACAAAAAATAAAAATATTTTTTTTTTTTACAAAAAGTTGTCACTAAATTATATATTGCTCACACATGCCATGGTTATATGTGAAATTGCACCCCAAAATACATTTTGCTGCTTCTCCTGAGTACGGGGATACCACATGTGTGGGACTTTTTGGGAGCCTAGCTGCGTACGGGGCCCCAAAAACCAATCGCCACCTTCTGGATTTCTAAGGGCGCAAATTTTTTATTTCACTCCTCACTACCTATTACAGTTTCGAAGGCCATAAAATGCCAAAATAGCACAAAACCCCCCCAAATTACCCCATTTTGGAAAGTAGACACCCCAAGCTATTTGCTGAGAGTCATGTTGTCTGAACGAAAAAAAAGAGATTGATCGGTGGGTATGCCCACCATTAGAATACCTCCCTTCATCCACCCACTTCTAATGATGGACATACATGCACCATTTATATATGCCGAAGCATGGGGGCATCCTCCCGCAAAAAAGTTATGCCGCGTACATACGTTCAAACTTTTCCACGGGCAAGCCCTCCGTCGGAATTTTGACCGTATGTACGCGGCATTAGGAGCAAAATCGCTCCTCCACCCCTTATGCCCCCATGCTTCGGCATATATGCTCTTTTTTAACTGTGGTGGTGAAATCACCTCCTACAGCATTGGAGTCACGGCTTCATGTATCGTGGGAGCAAACGCTGTTGCTGTCAAGATAAATAAATCCGCGCTGCAGCTGAATGGCGTACCTGCTAAGCAAATTATGGTTAACGTTAAAACAAAGTAACATCACAGTATAACAGTAAAACCTTACCATACCATACCTGCAAAGCAAATGCCAAAAAAAACTGTAAAAAAAAAAACATTTTTTAACACAACCTGTGCCTAAAATATATATATGCCGAAGCATGGGGGCATCCTCCCGCAAAAAAGTTATGCCGCGTACATACGTTCAAACTTTTCCACGGGCAAGCCCTCCGTCGGAATTTTGACAGTATGTACGCGGCATTAGGAGCAAAATCGCTCCTCCACCCCTTATGCCCCCATGCTTCGGAATATATGCTCTTTTTTAACTGTGGTGGTGAAATCACCTCCTACAGCACTGGAGTCACGGCTTTATGTATCGTGGGAGCAAACGCTGTTGCTGTCAAGATAAATAAATCCGCGCTGCAGCTGAATGGCGTACCTGCTAAGAAAATTATGGTTAACGTTAAAACAAAGTAACATCACAGTATAACAGTAAAACCTTACCATACCATACCTGCAAAGCAAATGCCAAAAAAAACTGTAAAAAATAAAACATTTTTTAACACAACCTGTGCCTAAAATATATATATGCCGAAGCATGGGGGCATCCTCCCGCAAAAAAGTTATGCCGCGTACATACGTTCAAACTTTTCCACGGGCAAGCCCTCCGTCGGAATTTTGACCCTATGTACGCGGCATTAGGAGCAAAATCGCTCCTCCACCCCTTATGCCCCCATGCTTCGGCATATATGCTCTTTTTTAACTGTGGTGGTGAAATCACCTCCTACAGCACTGGAGTTGCGGCTTTATGTATCGTGGGAGCAAACGCTGTTGCTGTCAAGATAAATAAATCCACGCTGCAGCTGAATGGCGTACCTGAAAACATGAAAAATGGTTAACAATAAAACACAGTAAACAGTAAAGTATAAAAAATTAGAGAGAAGAGAGAGAGAGAGAGAGAGAACAATAAAACGACAACTATTTTTGGTTTTTATATTTTATATATTTTTTGGTTTTTATATTTAACTTTTTATTTTTATTTTTTTTATACACTTTTTTTTGAACTGTAAACTGTAACAACTGTAACATTTCGGGTCTCTCAAAATGTTATGGCATCTTGGGAGACTCTGTGTTAGTGTGCCTAGCCTGTAAAATGCTGTACCCTACGCTAATACTTCACTAGTGTGTGGTAGCGTTCAAAACACTCACCAAGGCAAAGACCAGGATTGCCAGGACAGCGTGGACAATAACAACGGGTGTCACGCCTAAATCCGCGCTTGGTACAGACACGACATCTTTTTTGGGGGGCTCGTTGGGTAGGGGTACTCGGGAGGACATAAGAATAATGCCTCTCATGCAGCCGGCTTACTGCATTTGGTTGGGAATGGTGAGGTGCAGAACCGTCTGGATACAGAAGCTCTGTGACAACCTCTCTTTGGAAGAAAAGAAAGGTTAAAGTCCCGCCTGAAGTTTTGTATAGCACAAAAGCATTCAGCAAAGCCAATTGAAATAAGTAAGCAGACACTTTTTTGTACCAGCGTCTGGCCTTACGGGAAGCTAGATACGGCGCCAACAACTGGTCATTGAGGTCCACCCCTCCCATATTTTTGTTATATTCCTGGACACAGAGGGGTTTCTCCACAATACCAGTCGCCGTAGAAATTTGGACCGTCGTGTCTGCATGAAGGGAGGTAAGAACGAAAACATTCTTATTATCCCTCCACTTCATAGCGAGCAAATTATTACACCGATAGCAGGCTCTCTCCCCCAGCCTAAGACGGGAATCTACAAGCCGCTGGGGAAAGCCCCGGCGATTAGGTCGCACGGTGCCACATGCTCCAATCTGATTATCAAACAAGTGACTAAACAGTGGCACGCTGGTGTAATAATTGTCCACGTACAAGTGGTACCCCTTTCCGAATAAGGGTGACACCAATTTCCACACTATCTTGCCAGCGCTTCCTATGTAGTCAGGGCAGTTCTCCGGCTCTACGTAACTATCTTTACCCTCATAAACCATAAAGCTCCATGCATAGCCTGTGGCCCTGTCACAGCACTTATAGAGCTTGACCCCGTATCTGGTACGCTTGTTGGGAATGTACTGTTTGAATGACAAGCGACCAGTAAACTTAACCAGGGACTCATCAACGCAGACAACTTTTTGGGGAGTAAACAAGTCTGCAAAACGTTGGTTGAAGTGGTTTATGAGGGGCCAAATTTTGTAGAGCCGATCTTATTCAGGGTCTCCACGAGGACGACAAAGTTCATTGTCACTGAAGTGCATGAACCGCAAGATCTGCTCGTATCGTTTCCTGGACATGGAGTTAGAGAACACGGGCATGTAGTCAGTCGGATGCGTGGACCAATAAGCCCGCAACGTCATGAATTTATGTGTGCCAATGTTGAGGGAAAGGCCCAGAAAGGTCTTAAATTCAGAAAACGTAACTGGTTTTCAATCTCTGGCAAGAGACGGCAACTGGGGATTAGCGGCGATGTGTTGACCAGCATATAAATTGGTTTGGTCCACAATAGATCTATAGAGATCTTCCGTGAAATACAGAGAATAAAAATCGAGTGGCGTAAAATCATCTGTATCCACCTGAATACCGGGTTGGGCAGTGAATGGGGGAAGTACTGGTGCTGCAGAAGTGGTGGGCACCCAATCAGGATTGGCAAATTCTGCAGGAAGGGCACTATGGGAACGACGGGCCTGTCTTCGTCTTCTTGGTGGCAGCGGGACACTACTTGTGCTTGCCACCTCGCCAGCTTGAACTGCACTTATGGGACTCGCCACGTCACCACGTGATACTGCAGTGCTGGATGTACGTCCAGGGTGTACTAGGCCGCTGGTGCTTGCCAGTTCACCAAAAGGATGAGCGGCGCTAGTACTGGCTCTATACTCCATACGAGGGACTTGCGGTTCCTGCACCTCAACAACATCAGAAGATCGGGGTCGGGTACGCCTGACGTTAGCAGGGACCTCTTCTTCGTCGTCAGAGCTATCTGACATGGAGGCGCTGTCCTCTACAGGTTCGTATTCTGAGCCTGAATCTGACAGATCAGTGTCTTCCTCTTCACTATCTGTCATGCTCAGAAACGTGTAGGCCTCTTCACTAGTGTACCTTCGCTTTGCCATTTTGGGCTCTAAATTTAGGGGTACAGTAGTGAGACTCACAGGTAAAAAAGCACCTAGCCTGTCAGCGACTGTATAAAACGCTACAAAAAAAACTGTTAGCGATCGCAGGGATCAGGCCTGACCCTGCGAACGCTGCAGTTATGTGTGTTGTGTTTTGTAAGTGACAGTGATCGATCGATACTGCACTTGGGTGGGCTGGGCTGGGCTGGGCTGGGCAGAGGGGCAAAACGCAGGTGCTAGCAGGTATCTGGATTGATCCTGCTAACAATGCGTTTTTTTAGAACCCTAAATTGCTGGGCACGCTAGTATAGATCTGATCAGATCAGATATTGATCTGTTCGGATACTATACCACTAAGGGAGGTGTATGCTTTGCGCGTGGGTGTTAGCGGTACTGGCACTAACCTAGCACTGCCTGGGGCGACGCAGACCCTTTCTGACCCTAAAACCAAATTTATATCACCCGCCGGGTGATCAGGGGGTTAAACCTTTATTAGGTAATAAATGGCGAGTGCCCTGATGCTATAAAAAGCGAACTACCTAACCAGCGTCACCCATAACACTTATACGGTGATCACTGGTGAAAGGGTTAACTAAGGGCAATCAGGGGGTTAAAACCTTTATTGGGTATTTATATGGGGGTACCTGAAGCTTTATAAAAACCTGACGGGGAACCTAAATAACTAAATAACTAACTGGCTAACCAGCGTCACCAGTGACACTTATGCAGCGATCGCTGGTGAAAGGGTTAACTCTAGGGGCAATCAAGGGGTTAAAACCTTTATTAGGTTATATATCGGGGTACCAAACACTATAAAAACCTGGCGTTGAACCTAAAAAAAAACTAGCTTCCTAGCGGGACCAGTGAAACTTATGCAGCGATCGCTGGTGAAAGGGTTAACTCTAGGGGCAATCAAGGGGTTAAAACCTTTATTAGGTTATATATCGGGGTACCAAACACTATAAAAACCTGGCGTTGAACCTAAAAAAAAACTAGCTTCCTAGCGGGACCAGTGACACTAATGCAGCGATCAGAAAAACGATCGCTTAGTGACACTGGTAAAAGGGGGTGAAAGGGTTAACTGGGAGGGCAATCAAGGGGTTAAACCTTTATTAGGGGGGGTAGGGGGCTACCCTGGACCTAAAGGGGCCTAACACTAGCTGCCCTGACACTTTTTACAGTCACAACTGACACTAAATGCAGTGATCAATAAATAAATGACCACTGCAATTAGTGACACTGTGACTGGGGGGGGCGGGGGGCCGATCGGGGGGGTGATCGGGGGGTGACTGGGGTGAAATGTGTGCCTATGTGTACCTATGTGTCAGTGGACTGTTGGTGCACTTACTTGTATGTCTTCACTCCGCGCTGTCCGGTCAAAAAGACCGCCACGAGGAGTGTGACATCACTTCCTCCTCCTGTGTTTACATTTTCACAGGGGAGGAAGTTCGTCACTGGCCAGGAGCGATCGAGAGGGGATGGCCAGAAACCAACGGCCATCCCCTCATCACGGATCGCTCCGGCAGCGAACCGGACCGCCGTATCCAGCGGGAGGGGGTCCGATCGGACCCCCCACCCGCTGGAAGGCAGGCACGTACAGTTACGTGCTTGTGCCTGCCTGTGCCATTGTAATGACGTACAATGGCTATACGGCGGTCCTTAAGTGGTTAAATAGAGGCAGCAGCTCTGATCATATAGCTTCCCCAGTGACCCAGGAAACCATAGATAGGAACCATGTTCCTCGTCACTTCCTCTCTCTCTGCATTGCCGCTGCAGTCGAGCGTCACCTGCAGTGGAGTAAGTAGAATGCACCTGTCTACATCCTGTTTATTTTTTACTGCAGCATGTGTACAGCCCTGAGTGGCTGCACGCCCAGGTTTAAGAAAATAGTTTGAGGGGCAGTAAAAGCGTGGATCAACTGTCTGGTTTTAACACCTGCAAGCCACACATGTAAATGAAGTCTAAAAGGACAAACTCCTATTCTGCTCACAGACCAGCCTGTATTGTGCTTGTTTCCCTGCAATTAGCCTGGTGCCAAGGCCCTGGAGTCAGCTCTTGTCCCACTGTAATCCACCTTCCAAATAACTGCCTGCATACTGAAGACATTCAATTTCAGCCAAGGTTTATTCCAATGACATCACACCACCCACTTCCACCCAAAGCTATGCCCTTAGCTTGTTTCATCCACAGCAGGGCCTTAATTGAGCATAAGCTGCCAACGCAATAAACCATGGCTGAAGTTGAATTTCTTTGGTGTGCAGCTCATTGCTCCTTTCCCATGTAGGGGTTCTAAGGAGCCACCCTTGCATGCATACTCCCGGTAGACACCTACATCTGTCCATAGAAGGAGATAAAGGAGGTTATTTACTAAAGGAAAATCCAATTTACACTGCAAGTGCACTTGGAAGTAAAGTCGCTGTAGATCCGAGGGGAACATGCAAGGAAAATAAAAAACAGAATTTTAGCTTACACATGATTGGAAGATAAAATCAGCAGAGCTTCCACTCATTTCAGATCTACCCCTTAGATTTAGAGCGACTGCACTTCCAAGTACACTTTCAGTGCAAAGTGGATTTGCCTTTCGTAAATAACCCCCAAAGTGTTGCGAAGCAGGTCGTTCGCTAAACGTTTGTACCAAACTAATTCTGTGCAGGACAATGTTTAATAGCAAGTTTTTAATGTATTATTATTAATTAGAAACAAATATAGCATTTTAAGTGGTAGTAAACTGCTGTTTTTTTTTAAATTTTAAACCTGCAAGGCAATGTCATATTGTGCTAGTATTCACCGCATACAAGCACATTATGTGAAACCTACCTTAGAAGGAAACCCTCCAGCGGCACGCTGTCACTGCTGTGTGAGTGGCTGGAGCCGCGAGGACGTAACTCCTGCCTTTCATTGCACAGGACTCTGAAGGAATAGCATGGGTGGGCGTTCCTTCAGACCGTCACCGGCTGCATCTACAGTAAATATCTCCTAAACAGTGCACATTTTACCTAATTACCTTAATATAGGCTTATCTATAGGTAAAATTCATGCATGGCAGTTTACTCCCATTTTAACGACTTGCTGACCGCCCGCCATCATTATACTGCGCTAGTTTGGCTCATTCCTACAAATCGCCATAGGTATACGTTGGCTCCTTTAAGAGCCATAGCAGGCACGAACATGCCACCAGAGATGCGCGCGCACCAGCTGCACAGCGGGGGACCCAATGCACATGGCTGGCAGCCGTGATGTCTGCTGACCACCTGCGATCGTGGGAAAGAGAGCCAGAATGGGGATATGTCAATGTAAACAGACAGATCCCCATTCTGACAGGGAATGAGAGAGAGATCTGCTGTTCCTGGTGATTAGGAACAGCATTCTCTCTCCTCCTCCAGTCAGTCGCATCCCCCCCACAGGTAGAAACACCTCCCAGGGAACACATTTAACTCCTTGATCGCACCCTAGTGTTAACGACTTCCCTTCCAGTGACATTTACATAGTAATCAGTGCATTTTTAGCACTGATCGCTGTATAAATGTCAGTGGTCACAAAAAAAGTGTCAAAAGTGTCTGATCTGTCCACCGCAATGTCGCCACCCCACAAAAAAAAAATCACAGATCACCGCCATTACTAGTAAAAAAAATTAAAAATAAAAATGCCATAAATCTATCCCCTATTTTGTGGACCCTATAACTTTTGGGCAAACCAATCAATATACGCGTATTGCGTTTTTTTTTTTTTACCTATGTACATATTGGCCTAAACTGATGAAGAAATTTGTTTTTTTTTATTTATTTTTTCGATATTTATTATAGTAAAATGTGAAAAATATAGTTTTTTTCCAAAATTGTCGCTGCTTTTTTGTTTATAGCGGAAGAAATAAAAACTGCAGAGGTGATCAAATACCACCATAAGAAATCTCTATTTGTGGCAAAAAAGGATCTGAATAATGTTACACGACAAGAGTCACACGACCGCGCAATTGTCAGTTAAAGCGATGCAGTGCTGTATTGCAATAAATGGCCTGGTCATTAAGGGGGAAAATCTGTAAGTGGTTAATACTGCTTTAACCCCCCCCCCCCCCCCCCCCCCCCAATACATAGCTTATTTTTATTATATTATGTTAGATTTTAATATATTATATTGTCAAATAAAACTAAGAAAAGAAAATGTAGAAATGTAAGTTGCTGCCCTTTGTGACCCATCAGATTCGTACTTTGGAAAATTAAACTAAAATATATAGGTGTCTTAGATATTATTTTTGCTGTAACTACATTTGATTGGAACTGGGAGAGTAACCCAAACCCTACCAAACTTGTGCTATGAGCTTCCATTATGGTTACAGACCTGCAGATGGCGCTATTGTACAGTACACTGCTCTAATGCATGCAATCAGCCTTCAAGGCTGCAGTGCTGTACCAAATTGTCTAAGGTGGGAGTAATTCCATAAATGTGCCACTAGGTGGGGACAGAGGATTTATCATGTCCCCATTGCCTGTCCTTATAGGAGGGATGTAGGTAATTTTGTGCTGACTTGTGCTTTAGGCAAACACAGTCAGGCAGTCAGTGTTCTGAGATGGAGCTAGCAGGTAGGCAGTACTAGTACCTGCAGAAGCCAAGAATGCAGTCAGCCCAGTGATGTAGAACATTGGCATGCCGATGGAAAATTACCAACTCATCCAGGTAGAATAAAAAAAAAAAAAAACAGATCCTTGCTGTGGATTGCTCTTCTTCCAGTGTGCCAGCATCATCTTTAGTCTGTTACTACTACAATCAGCCTTCTACATTGCTACTACACAGGTGAGCTGTCCATTCTAATCTGATTACCGCAGATTAATAAAATGATCCGAACAAAAAAAATTCTAGATTAAAAAAAAAAAATCTGATTTTGTTATTATATTGTTTTTTTTATTATTAAACAAAATTACTCTTATACTATTTACTGTTCAAAATGCAATTATTTTGTACAAACTATAGAAGTTTGGATTTGGAAAACGAATGCAGCCACCACATCTAATGATTGGTAAACTGCAATATATAAAATTTGGGGGTTTTGGTTTAAATAAAAACGCTCTTTTGCGTATACGCCATACTGTTCAAAATGCAATTACCTTTGTATAAACGGTACATGTTTGGATTTAGGGTGATACCATCTATTGGCTAAATAAAAAAAAAGTGTGTCACCCCAAAGCTAAACTTCTTGGATTGCAGTACATCTTTCTACTTAGCCAAAAAGTGGAAATTTGGATTTAGAGTTATGTTATCTACTGACTAACACACGGTACGACAATCTGCTGCTGTTAATACAAACTGGTGAGATTGAAGAAACAACGCCTTAGTAGAAATGGCATCATTTTCATTTCAATTTTTAAGATAACTGGTCCTCCAGTGGCTTGGAAGTCGCATGTGGCTCTCATGCTGATGTTGCTTGGATTGTCTTATTACAGGCTTCTCACAAGCGGGAAGCCGGAGGCTACCTATTGTATAGAATTAAAATCTTTAACTTTTTTTTTTTTTTTTTTTTTACTATATTGCATATTTAAAACAGTATGAAACCCAAAACGAAAAATATATTGCAGATTACTAATCATTAGATGTGGTGGCTGCATTCATTTTATTTTTTTAGGTTTTCCCCTCTGTTTTCACCTGTTGATCTGGCCAGTAACACGCCATGGGGGTTATTTACAAAAGGCAAATCCCCTTTGCACTGTAAGTGCACTTGAAAGTACATTTGGAAGTGCAGTCGCTCTAAATCTAAGGGGTAGATCTGAAATGAGTGGAAGCTCTGCTGATTTTATCATCCAATCATGTGCAAGCTAAGATGCTGTTTTTTATTTTCCTTGCATGTCTCCCTCGGATCTACAGCGACTTTACTTCCAAGTGTACTTGCAGTGCAAAGCAGATTTTCCTTTAAAAAATAACCCCCCATGCTTATTATAAGGGGACAGTCAGAGGTTACCTAATATATAAGATTAAAGCAAAATAAACCCAAAGGCAAACATTTATTATATTGCAGTGTACTAATTCTATCTTGTTCAAAAGATTTATTTGTTTTAGAAACAATAAATAACAACAAATACAGAATATTTAACAAAAAATATTAAAATATAATATTGAAGTACAGATGTTGCATAAAAAAGAAATAAATAAATAAAAATAAACACACAAAAACAAGAGTATGCTACTCTATAATTTACAACCTAAGGAAATGAATTCAATTTATAATAAACTGCAGTTATCAAAGTGATGCAACGTACAAATTCTAAGCTGTGGTACTTTAATTTACTTTTTTTTTTTTAGACTTTATTTCTTTTTACTTTCTTTTATTTTCACCAGGGGATCTGGCTAGTAAGTCTGTTGTTTTTCAAGCTCTCTTGAAGAGGCAGCAGTTAGAGGATTCAGACAAACCATTTGCCACTGACAGAGGTGCTTGCAATGATCAGGTTTTATTTATGTAAAAGCGTTATCCCAAAAGGAAAAGATAAATCTGTTGCTGTAACTGCTTTAAAGTGTTAGCTCCAATTTGTTAGTTTATTTAAATTGGCTAGTACATCTAAAACTCCCCTTCACCAGATTAACAGTACTGCTGTCCAAAGGTGCCCCCTGTGCTCCTTCATCCAGAATGGAGGCACTCTAATACAGGAGGTGTGTTACTGGCCAGATCACCAGGTGAAGATAGAGGGAGAAAAGCCTAAAAAGCCTAAAAAAAAAAGAAAAATAATGCAGCTACCACATCTAATAAAAGGTAAGCTGAAATAGATTACATTTTTGGTTTTGGGTTTAATGCTGCTTTAAATAAAACTTGCTCTTGTGAGTATTAGGGCCGGTTCACACAGCGAGGCGATGCGAGGCGACACGGCTCGCCTCGCCTCGCTCCCGCAAGTCGCCCCCGTTCTGTACAATGGAACCGTTCTGAGAGGAGCAAATCGAGTCGCTCCGACTCAGAAAAAAGGTTCCTGTACTACTTCGGGGCGACTTCGGGGGCGACTTGCATTGACTTCTATACAGAAGTCCTCTGCAAGTCGCCGCTGAGGTCCCCGCAGGTCGCGGCGAGGCAAGTCGGAGACGCCTCGCCGCGCCTCGCTGTGTGAACCGGCCCTTAGTATAATCTATACTCTTTAAAATGCAATTATCTTTGTAAACTGTACATGTTTGGATTCGGGATGATACAATCTATTGACTAATAAAGGGTGTGTCACCCCAAAGTCAAACTTCTTGGACGGCACATCGGTCTTTATAAGTTAGTCAATAGATGGTGTCTCTCGAAATCCAAATTTCCACTTTTGTCAGTGGCTAACCTGGTACAACACTAGGCTATTGTTCATACAAAGTGGCTTTCTGTAGAAATTAATTAAACAACACCTTTGTAGAAATGACATCATTTAAATTTAGATTTCTCAGATAACTGGTCCTCTGCCAGCAGCTTGGAAGTCCCATGTGACTTTCATGTTGATGTTGCTTGGATCAGTGCGCTAAGTACCTGCCTGTCCAAACTCTTGTCTTATTACAGGCTTCTCACAAGTGGAAAACCAGAGGTTGCCAATATATATAGAATTAAAGTCTTTAGCTTTTTTTTTTTGTTTTTTTTTTACTATGTTGCATACTTAGGGCTGGTTCACACCACAAAAACGCCCTCCAGATCTGTTCCAGGTGCGTTTCTGCATGCACATTTTAAACATGTTTTTGGTGCATTTTCGGATGCATTCCAGATGCTTTTTTCTTCTTTTTCCTGTTTTTTTTATGTGTTCCAGTGCGTGTTTATGAAGTGTTTTACCACGGTTCCAGTATAGTCCAGTACAGGAAAAATGCAGCATGTTCTACTTTTTTTTTCTGGAACTGGAAGCCCCGGAACTGACTGCACTGGTGTCAACTATGCCATGGGAAACCATATAACCTACTTTCCATGCGTTTTTGATGCAGAAAAAAAACCGTACTTCACTGTATGTGGTGTGAACTGGCCCTTAACCCTTTTGCGTTCTTTGCACACAAGTTTAAAAAAAAATATTTTATTTGGCCGGAAGATTATATAAAACCCCCAAACATTATATATTTTCTGAAGGCAGACACCCTAGAGAATAAAATAGTGGTAGTTCCAATTTTTTCTGTTACATGTTATTACTATAAAGGTTTAGGGAACGCCAAACTTCAGTAAAAAACACACTAAAGTGAATTTTAGGGCAAACGCTTATGTTTGTTCGTATACGTGAGGGTGGGGGGACTTCAATTTTTTTTTGGGGGGGGGGGGGGTATTTTATGTGCTTGGGTGTATCTTTCATTTTTAGTAAAAAAAGTATATATATTTTACCCCACTAAAAATGAAAAGTCAGCAGCTACAAATACTGCTGACCTTTAATAAATTAACACTTACATGTCCAGGGTGCCTGCGATGTCGGCACCTCAGTCATTGGTGGTAAGCGAACCCAGCAGGGCAGCCTTTTCGGCTTCACGCTCGGTTCCCTGCGAGAAGCACGCTGCGCATTCCAATTGGTACAGCGGCAGAGAAAGGAGGAGAGGGCCAGACTTCCGACGTACCGTGGTGAGGTCCGACAGAAGTGGGGAAGGGGTCCTATCAAAAACAGGTGTCCCCACTCCCCCAAAAGGTGCCAAATGTGGCACCTGGGGGGAGGAGAAAAATAAGCGGTAGTTCTTCTTTTGGGTGGAACTCCGCTTTAACTTTTTTTTTCATCGCATAGGGGGCAAATGTGATGATTTTTAGGTGACAGGTTCTCTTTACGGAGATATGCAGGGTTTAAAAGACTCTGCATGTCCCCCCCCCCATGTTCCACTAAATGTTTTGCAATGCAAATCGCATTGCAAAACATCCTTTCCCTGTAAAGTGAGCCGGGGACACGGAGAGCTTGACCCGGAAGTGACGTCAGAGATGTCGCTTTCCGGGTCACAGAAAGAAGGGGAGGAAAGCGGACCTGTATCCACTCTTCTCCTTCTCCTCCACCTGCCGGTGTTCTGCCGTATAGTGTCCTGCCATCAAATAGTGTCCGGCTGCATGCGCAGTATGGAGCAGATGAAGCTTCGGAAAATCTCCGAAGCTGAACGGCGCCTGCGCCGTGAGTGGAGGTGGTAGCCCCACCATCCAAGCGGACATAGGGTTGTGAATATTAGAGGGCCCCTTGCGGGCGAGCTTCGCTCGCCACGCTTCGGGCTCGGCCTCGCTGCGCTCGGCTCTTTTTTATTCCTACTCTATGTCCACTTGGATGGTGGGGCTAGAACCTGGACTCACGGCGCAGGCGCCGTTCATCCTCTGCAATTTTCGGAATCTGTGTTGCTGTGTACTGCGCATGCGCAGTATGCAGCGGACACTATCGGATGGAGGACCTTATATGATGGGACACCAGCACCCGCCATGGAGATCCCGGGCCCACCATTGGTCAAGCGGAGCCCAGAAAGCATGGTGGGGTGAGGCGGGGGGTCGGGGCGCTGGTACCGGGGGTGTGTGCAACCAATCGGGCGGCAGCGGAGCCGCCTGTATGTTCTCATCTGACAGGCAGGAGTCTGTCTGTCAGTTTCACACAATCCTGGTGGCTGATTCTCCCCGCTATCAGGTCCATACATCGTATGGACCTGGCAGCAAAAGGGTTAAAGCGGTAGGGCCAGTTCACACCATAAAAACGCAGTCCGGGGGCGTTCTGGATGCATTTCTGCATGCAGGTTTTTGATGCTTTCCAATGCATTTTTCCCCCCTCTTTTTTTTCGTCACATTAAATGATATGTGCATTTCGGTGCTTTTTTGGTGCAATTATGTGCATTTCAGTGCGGTTTACCGCATTTTAGTTCAGTTCAGTGCAGAAAAAATGCAGCATGTTCTACTTTTTTTCCTGGAACCGGAATGCACTGGAACTGGCTGCACTGGTGTGAACTATGCCATTGCAAACCATAAAACCCTACTATCCATGCAGTGGCGGTTTGTCCATAAGGGTGCACGGGCACTGCCCCCTCTCTCCAGCCACCCCCTCTAGCACCAGTAGATAGATTCATGCATTGCATGAATTTATCTATGGCCGCCGCTGCCACCCCCCATTCAGGCGCCCAGTCACTTTTCGGGTGCAGGGCGCCTGAATTACAGCAGTGGGGGGTGTTTTTGAAGCACCTGATTAGAGCCATAGGCTCTAATAGTCGTCAAAAAAGGTGACCAGTGAGCAGGTCACTTAGCTGTGTTAGAAAAGCGAATGAATATTCACTTTCCTAACACTAAACAGCCTCTCCACCAATCAGGTGATTGGATCTGTTACCAGTCACCTGATTGGCTGAAACGACAGGTGCTGTGATTGGATGCCTATTAGGCATCCGATCATAGCAGAGAATGGGAAGAGAGGACAGAACAAGATATCGACGAGCTGTCCTACGAGACAAGGGTAAGTGGAGTCAGTGGGCGAGGGGCATACTGCGTTTGATGGCACAGTGGCTGCGTTTGATGGCACAGTGGCTGCAACTGATGGGCACAGTGGCTGCAACTGATGGGCACAGTGGCTGTGTTTGATGGTACAGTGGCGGTAATTGATGGGCACAGTGGCTGAATTTGATAGCACAGTGGTGGCAATTGATGGGCACAGTGGCTGCGCTTGATGGCACACTGGCTGCGTTTGATGGCACAGTGGCTGCGTTTGATGGGCACAGTGGCGGCAATCAATGGGCACATTGGCTGTGTTTGATGGTACAGTGGCACCAATTGATGGCACAGTGGCTGAGTTTGATGGCACAGTGGCGGCAATTGATGGGCACAGTGGCTGCATTTGATGGTACAGTGGTGGCAATTGATGGGCACAGTGGCTGCGTTTGATGGCACAGTGGCGGCAATTGATGGGCACAGTGGCTGCATTTGATGGTACAATGGTGGCATTTGATGGGCACAGTTGCTGTGTTTGATGGTACAGTGGTGGCATTTGATGGGCACAGTAGCTGCGTTTAATGGTACAGTGGTGGCAATTGATGGGCACAGTGGCTGCGTTTGATGGTACAGTGGTGGAAATTGATGGGCACAGTGGCTGCGTTTGATGGTACAGTGGTGGAAATTGATGGGCACAGTGGCTGCGTTTGATGGTACAGTGGTGGCAATTGATGGGCACAGTGGCTGCGTTTGATGGTAGAGTGGTGGCAATTGATGGGCACAGTGGCTGCGTTTGATGGCACTGTGGCTGCAATTGATGGTACAGTGAGGCTGCAATTGTTGGGGTTTTTTTCAGTTTGTTTGCGCCCCCCCAAAAATTTTGAGCACCAGCTGCCACTGTATCCACGTGTTTCTGATGCGGAAAAAAATGCACTGGACTGCATGTGGTGTGAACTGGCCCTTAAACTCAAAACTAAAAATGTATTCAAAATATATTGAACAATTTCACTTTTAAAGAGGGCAGTTTCACATGAGTCACCATATAAGGTTGTCACCCTTCATTAGATGTGGTGGCTGCACATTCACTTTTTTTTTTTTGCCTTTTCCCCTCTGTTTTCACCTGGCCAGTAACACACCTGCTGTATTAGAGTGCCTCCACTCTGGATGAAGGAGCACAGGGGGCACCTTTGGACAGCAGCATTGGCAGTGTGGAGGGAGGGAGTGTTAGCTGTACTTTTCATTTGAATAGACCTACAAATTGAAGCCAAACTCCAGCTAGCATTTTTTTTAAGCAGTTGCAGGGGTCTCAAACTGACGGCCCTCCAGCTGTTGTGAAACTACAAGTCCCATCATGCCTCTGCCTGTGGGAGTCATGCTTGTAACTACCAGCCTTGCAATGCATCGTGGGACTTGTAGTTTCACAACAGCTGGAGGGCCGTCAGTTTGAGACCCCTGAGAGCAACAGTTGTTTTCCTTTTGGGATAAAGATTTTACATAAATAATTAAACGCTGATCATTATAAGCACCCTGTCAGTGGTAAATGGTTTGTCCCAATCCTCTGCTAAATCTGCAAGACAGCATGTTCTGTTAGAAAACAAGCCTACTGGTCTATCAAAAAAAGACGTAAAAAAGCCTAAAAAAAACCAAAAACCAAAACAATGCAACCACCACATCTAAGCCCTTGTACACACGGTCGGAGAATCCATCGGAATGTGTCCTATCGGACCGTTTTGTCGGATAATCCGACTGTGTGTGGTCTGCATCGGACTGTTTCCGTCGGAATATCCGTCGGACCAAATTTTCCAACTTGCTGGAAATATTTTCCGACAAACTGGTCCGATTGGACATACTCCGATCATGTGTAGAGAATTGCGATCGGACAAAGTGCCACGCATGCTCAGATCAAATTCCTACACCAAAGCTATTGGCTACTAGCCTGAACGTAGTCCCGACGTAACGAAATAACGTCATCACGTTCTGAACGATTGGATTTTCCAACAACTTCGTCCGACCGTGTGTATGCAACAGTTTCGGACAAGATCCATCGGACAAAATCCGTCGGATTTGGTTGTCGGAATCTCCGACCGTGTGTACAAGGGCTCAGAATTGATAAGCTGCCATATAATAAATCATTGCTTTTGGGAGTATAAAGAAACTCAAAGTCACATTGTTCTGTGCAGCCATAGAATCGGGGGATAAGGTGGGCGCTGCCACCATCGCTGATTACTCTGGGAACGCTGCTTAGCTGTAATAAGTAATAGTGATCTCTATATGTGTTCTACAACACTGATGCAATTGACAGAATTAATATGTGCATAGGTTATGGATCCTCATCTCAGTATCCAGGATTACTCACAATCTACAGATCACTATTCAATTCATTCTGATGTGTCATCATTTTTTTTTTTTCATGCATGATGCAAATGTTCTGCACAGACTTGTCATCTATAAATATCCAATAGGATAATTTTTAGGTTCTGCCTAATCTTCCCTTTGGCAGTCTCGCCTTCTTGGAATCTAATGCTCAATCCAAGTTCAAATAGCTCAGTTCCAATTTATAGATCTAAAGCAACATCGAAATACCAACACTAAACAAAACATAATTGTCTGTAAGACCTGATTTACCTGTCAGTTTATCTAGTCCAGTTTGAGACAGTCCTTACTGCTTCAGACCAGACTCAACGGGTGGTTTGGAAAGTACATTCAGTTCAGACTTAGTTGATCTTTATGAGTTGTGTGCAACACAGATCTCATCTAGATTATACCTACTGCTCTCTGCGACAGGTGAGATCAAGCTTTTATTCAATAATTACTTATTGTGACCCCCCCCTCCCTTTATTTTAATTTATTACGGGGTGACTTTATACAGGTAGGTTGTTGCAGGTTCTTATTTTTAGTGGTAGTTACTTATTATTATTTATTATTATTATTATTATTATTATTATCATATATGCAATTATATATGGATGCTCATTGACATTGATATCTTTTTATATTATTTTTATATGCTGTACATGCACACATTTATCTATAGATATACACTTATGTATAGGTACTCATATATATAAATATAAAGGCATCTGGTCAATAAGTGTATCTATCTATCTATCTATCTATCTATCTATCTATCTATCTATCTATCTATCTATCTATCTCTATCTATATATATATATATATATATATATATATATATATATATATATATATATATATATATATATATTTATATACTTATTAACCAGTTATTTTGTCTTTTGTATGTATATTTCATTGTAATTTTAAATTAATATATATATTTTTTAAATGAATATTTTTTTTATTTTTTTTTATTTCGGCCTATTCAAATAGAGAATAAAATTTGTCTAGGCTGGGCACTTTCACTATTTGTTTGTTATTTGTAGAATATATATATATATATATATATATATATATATATATATATATATATATATATATATTTTTATTTTTTTTTTTTCATTTACATATGTGTGTGTATATATATATATATATATATATGTGTGTGTGTGTGTGTGTGTGTATATATATATATATATATATATATATATATATATATATATATATATATAATATATTCTTTTCATATATATATATATATATATATCTATATATCTATATATCTATATATATATATATATATTTATATATATATATTTGTTCTTATATATATATATATATATATACACACACACATACGTATATATATATATATATATAATATATATATATATATATATATATATATATATATATATATATATATATATATACTCATTACCCAGATATCTTTACAACCTTCCTTTATAGTAGTATTATTTATAGATAATTTTTTTAGATAATATAGCTACGTATGTATATATATGCATGTTTACAGACATAGACAAGTATACTTTTCATAGAATTGGACACAACAGAGTTGGCTCAAATGTTCAGTTCTTCCCCTGTTCCTGGAAATTTTAGCTTGTTTGTTATGTTATGTTATTACATCATATTATCCAGCAGGAGCTCTATATACAATGCACAATGTGGTGACATTTCCCAGATATATCTAGCATTAGTACACACACTTCATACAGATTATTGGCTACTGATGAAGTCACTCTACAGTCTGAAACAAGACTGCAGTAGAGTCTTTTTAGTTAGTCAATAGATGGTGTCTCTCTAAATCCAAATTTCCACTTTTTTCAATGGCTAACCCTGGTACACTTGGCTACTGTTCATACACAGTGGCGTTCTGTAGAAATATATGTAACAACGCCGTTGTGGAAATGGCACCATTTAAATTTAGGTTTCTCAATTTGGAAGTCCTATGTGTGGCTCTCATGTTATTTGTAGATGACAGTTTATATATATATATATATATATATATATATATATATATATATATATATATATATATATATATATATATAAAATACTCATTAACCAGATATCTTTACAACCTTTTTAGCAGTATTATTTATATATATATTTTTATAGATAATATATGTACATATGTATATATGTATGTTTGCAGACATGAACAAGTATCCTTTTCTTAGAACTGGACACGCTTTCTGTCACTTTTGGTTTATGTAGATATCAAAAGCAGATTTTTTCATTTTAAGGGGATTACTGAACCTAAAATCCAAATAATCTTCACATAAAAAACTATCATCGCTATACATCACTATTCATAGATAGACATGTTCTGTGGATATCCTATAAAAAAAATTAACTATTTGGCTTTGTAGTTTTTGAATCTAAAGGCAGTCAAATTTTAAATGTTACTGAAGTAGTTGTAGAAGAATACATTTATATGGAGGCTTTTGGTCCCTTCCCAAAAAAAAAACGAAAAACCACTAATAAATGATTATACAAAAATGAAAGACATATATTAATACATTTTCACGGAGATTACCCTAGTCTCTGTTCTCAGATGTCTCTATCAGAGATCCTAAACCCAATGTGTTCATATGCCTGTTTTGGGACACAGGGAGGTATACTTAAAAATTTGTAAATTTAATATTCATTAAACATTTACTGGGGGTTAATAAATCACTGTAAATTAAAGTGCATGCCCCGGAAAGATTCACCTGCAGTGAATGTTTGGTGGAAATCAGATTACCTGCTTTCAACCCCATACACACTATCAGATTTTCTGCTGATTTTTGTCTTCAGATTTACCAAAACCATGTAGTGCAAGGGCCTGCCTGATTGCATACACATTAAAACGCCTAAGGTTTGACCTCATATTATATGGTTTTGGTAAATCCGAAGGAAAAAATCAGCAGAAAATCTGATAGTGTGTATGGGGCTTAAGACCCCTTTCATTCTCTGGAAGGTTTCCAGGTGTTTTAGCACTGGAAACAGCCTCTGCTAAGTAAAACAATGACAATGGTTAGCATGTTCTAGGTGGCAAAGATAAATTAGAGTTCTAATTATTTATTTTCTATGTCTACTAGATTCATCATGTCCAATGGGCCGAAGAAAAAAATTACCCAGAAGCTCAAAAAGACCCTTCCGGTCACAGGGCCACAAGCTCCTACATTGTATGAGCTGATGCAATGGTACTGCTTGACCACCAACACCCATGGCTGCAGGAGGATAGTGGTATCTAAGGGTCGCTTAAGAAAATGGATATGGATTGTCCTGACTTTAATAGCAGTGGCCCTTATATTCTGGCAATGTGCTCTGCTGCTCATGTCCTATTATAGTGTGAGTGTCTCCATTACTGTCAACTTCCAAAAACTGACCTTCCCGGCCATCACCATCTGCAACATGAACCCATACAAGTAAGAAATTTTGGGCTTACGTTAAGCGGGTTGCTGACTACCAGTCTCTGTGAACAATTTTGTTTGTAGAACAAGGCATGCAAGGAGCCGACATTACAACAAATGATCTTCTTAAGTCTATTATATTCCTTGTTTATAGAGGCTTAAAGGATGAGTTTAACGGATGCTTAATCCCTTAGTACCAAGAGAGTGAATGCTAGTTGGATCTTAACTTATTTAAACATGTTGTTTTTAATATGCTTCAGAAAAGGGATTAGTCAATAAGGTGTTAATCACAGGCTACTATGGAATTAAAAGTCTCATTTATGACTTCATTCACACAGCATGCAGAAGCATGTTTGAAGGAAGTAGCAAAATGTATTTTTAATGTCAGTTTGTATGTGTTTTTTTGTATTCTTGTTAAGTATATATCACTTTATGTGTGTTTATACATCAACATCAGATAAGATAGTATTAAACTTAGTATTAAGTTTGTCCAATAATATACCTACTTGTATTCAGGTACAGCAAACCAGGTGTGTACTAGGGTGTAGCTAGGGTCCCGAAAAAAATCCAGGGTAACCTTGGACATCTGTATGGAACATGACAGGACTTGTATCATAAAATAAAAGTGGAAAAGCACAGATTTTTGGCTTCATCATGTTATCTTTTCTGACAGTGTCCTCAGAAGCAGGGCACTCAGGACACCCAAAAGTATCTTGCAACTCCACTGCTTCCCACCACCTTTACATCCGGGCCTAAGTCAGATTTTTTTCTGAAAGGAACTAACTGAATTTTAACAGTCATAACTGTAGTTTTGTAAACACGATGACATGGCTAAAACAACAAAAATGTTTTATCATTAGTTAAAAAAATAATGATTCAACGTTAAGTGCACAATGTTCCAAAGCATATTGTGCATAGAATATATCATTTAATTTTTCATTTTTAGTAATAGGGCAATGTTCTTGTAAACTGAAAAGGAATACGAATTACGAAATAGCGGTATACATTGAAAGTCAGTAGTTTAAAAAAATTCCAAATTTTTTAACTAACTTACCTAACATAATACTATGAGGGGAAAATACAATTACTAAAAAAGGGTCAGGAGAATGGATGAATAAAATACAAATAAAATCTCACAACCAAAGTTGTGTATTTTCAATATTTGGGTTACTGCAATTACTGAAAACGAGAACCAAAAGCACCAGAAGTGCACAGGGTGCCAGGATCTAGTTACACCCGTCATTAACACATAATGTATAAACACACACTATTCAGAATATATCTTTATGAGGTACCAACACAAACAATTAGCTTCCTAGCCATAATTGTGGAATAGTAATGTGACAAACACTATATACATTTCAGACATCAAAGCATTAAAACTAGCAGCTGTCAACTTTATACAGCCAACAATCTGAGACTCATTTCTTCTATTACAAACAGAAAATATATTTTATATAATCACTAAAAATGCAGTAATGTAACATATACAGAGATGATCTAAAATTCTAAGCTCTAAAAAATATCTCAAATTTGAAGCAACCCTGTGAAAATAGTAAATTACTTTAAAACTTACCTCTGGTGTTCATGAAATCCCAAAAGACTGCTCGGATTTTTTTTTTCTAGATTATTCAAGCTACTGTGCACAGGCATAGCTATGGATCATGGGGCCCTTAAATTTGGAAGGGACTTTCTAAGTGGCAGCCATCAGTATTATTTGAAGAATACGGTCACTGTAGTGACCGAGTTTCATAGTTTCATAGTTAGTAAGGTTGAATAAAGACACCAGTCCATCCAGTTCAACCTGAGTGAGTGTCTACAATTGTCCCTATACCTGTATATTGCACACTCACTTCGGTCCCTACCCTCAAGTTGTAATAGCAATAACAATAACCATAATGTTTTAGATTGTGGCAGGGTTTTTAGTGCTCCTACACAAAATTACTCTCTAAACCTAAAACAAGCTTCATTAAATTGTGTTTTTATTGCAGAACTACAAACTTCAGTTGTCTTGTCAGTTTTTAGCTGAGGTGACACTCCAGGATTTTTTTTTACAGCTTTAGAAAGACTATGTTATGTCTTACACAGTTAATATCAGGATCTAGCATACTTTCTGAGGGTAATAAATCTACATATAAATCCTATATGCAGCTTGCTGCAAAGAGAAAGTGAGGGAGAGCTTTTTTTAGACTATAGACCATAGCTTTTTTAGACTTAAGGCTTCACAGAGGGTCAGTATCACCATCAACTACAGTTGAAATGTAATGTTTTTCCATGTGTGACTATTAGGACCTCCGCATTCCCCGACGGGCCAGCTTAAGTATTGTTGTGTTTGCTATGTTGTATGCATGGCTGCTAATTTTTTATGCGGACACCTGTCTGCGTTGTACTGCGCACAGGCTATTTAAGGACATCCAATAGGTGTCTGCCCAGAAGAAACTGAAACGCGTCAGTTTGACGCCATAACGGTTCCTGTAGCGAGGACTCAGACCTGCCCACCATGTAACAAACCCTCTTTGGCTATTCCCCGAACACTCAAAAGAGCTGCCATAACCCTCATACCGTACTGCAGGCTTCTACTTCCCTGAAGGACTTCCATGAGTACTGGCTAGAGAAACTGGATTATTAGACGGGAGCTGCACCCTGAGCTACCGGCGAACACAGTGTTGGCTTCATACCAGTGCATCGGTGGAGGTGGTCAGTGGGAGAGCAGCGAGATATAATGTGTTACACCTCCCGGCTGGGAGGAAGGTAGATACACATACACTCCCCTGCCCCCTAGATAATTTCCTACCCGCCAGCATAGGTGGTATTTAGCCTGAACAAACTGTGCTGTACCTACTAGCTCAGTGAAGAAAGTAATATCTGCCTGCATTACCAATATTGTATTTCAAGAGCCTGCTCTTTCCTGGTGCCTTTAACCCATGATCTGCTTATGAAATTTCAAAACTTGCTCTAGTAGCCGTTTGCCCTTACTACCATACAGTACTGTGGCCATACAGATTCATGGCTGGGACTCTGATTCCTTGTTTGACTTTTATTTCAGCATATTGTTTCTGATAAAATTATCATCTATATGAATTATCAGTCATTTTCATTAATTGTATAATGTCATTCAAAGGGGGTATATGTATGTGTGTGGTGGCCATCTGAGTCTGTAGACAAGGTTTTCTAATTTTAATGAAATTGGTGGAGGTATTTTCTATCTTTTGATTAGTGTTAAGTGAATATGTGCAATAAAAATTATTTATATTTTTTTTAAACTTGCTTGTTCCTCTTTGAAGAATTGCTTTTGGAAACTTTTTCTTTAATTTTTCCCCACTTTTTTTCTGTATGCTCCATCAATTCAGAGGAACACACCCCAGACTTCATTTGGAGAACTTTTTCTGCGGTGGGAGCATTAAGGGAGCCAGTATTAGGAGTTGCCAGTTATAGCCTCCTTCTATTGGCTCGATCAGTAACTAATAGAGGTAGGCCGCGTACACACGCGGGGACTGTTCGCCCAACTTTGTCCGTCAAACAGTTTCAGCAAACAGTCCGCTCAAAATTAGCATGGACGGACATGGCCACACACGACGAACGAACAGTTTGCTGAAACCGTGCGCGATGACGTGAACGGCACGTACGACGGGACTAGAAAACGACGTCCTATACACTGCAATGCAAACCTCGGCGTGTAAATCCTTTCTGAGCATGCGCGGAACTTAGTTTGACGAACAAGCCTACACACGAGGGGACTGTTCGCTGAAACAAAGTTTCAGCGGACAGTTTTTCGGAATTTCCGAAAAACCTTGTTCAGCGGACTGTTCGCTGAAACTGTCCGCTGAAAGCCCACACACGAGCGGACTGTCCGCCGAAACACTGTTCAGCGGACAAAGTTGGGCGAACAGTCCCCGCGTGTGTACGCGGCCGTAGAGCCATAAAGTAATTTTTATTGTTTTTTTCTTTTTGTGTTACAGCATCGCAAACCCTAATGATAGAGTGTTGGATCCACTGATGAATACAGATTTTCTGTTATTTTGCATCAACAGCCTCCCTAATTGCCTTACCCCCACTCACCCTCAAGCCAATAGCAGCTTTGTCAATTGCTATGACTATAGTTATACCATTGCTACCTTGTGTGCCCAGTAGTTAACTTATTTAGAGCTCCTCTTTAAGTTATAGATTAGTGACTGTAACTAGTGTGGCACTAGTGATGAAAATTACAAATTAACATTCCATTATTTGATGAGCAGATAAGCCTTTTTTTTAAGCTAGAGTTATGTAGACACATTAGGCTCAGGCAATTTTTTTGATTAGTTGTGTGCAGGACAGAAATATTTCTGACCCATCTTCAAGTTGAAGACTACGATGTGAATGCCAATTTATCTCTCAGCCAGTGGGCCTCTTAAAAGGATTGTGGTCTGCTAGCATAGTAGAGGGGAAAGGTTAATAAGGGTGTTGAAACAGCCTGAGCACACAAAATTGGTGGAGCTCCAGGGTTGTACCACTTTGACAGTAGGGGAAGATTTTTGGCAGCACAGGTGAGGGAAATAGGCATCAGGGTTGTAAGACTATGGCAGGAGGAGAAGAACGTGCAAGTACAAGTGAAAGGAATGGGCACCACAGTTGTGGTTTCATGGGTGTTGTAAAGTGACATGATAGGTGGGGATGTTGGTGAGCGGTGAGCACCATATGTTTGATCTGTGTGAAGGCTTTAAGGGCACTCTCCTGCTCCTATGATGTCTGTAAAGCAGTTCTTCACTGCATCTGAGCACCACAAACAAAAAACGCTATTTAATTCATTTTTATTATTCAAAGCAAACTCCCCCACCCATCCATGTCTCAATGCTTTATTTTTCTGAGAAATCACTTTGAAAATCACCCCCTAGCATTTCTGACCATGGTCATCTTAAAGCGGGATTCCACCCTAAAGTGGAACCTCCGCTGATCGGATCCCTCCCCCCACCGGTGTCACAATTGACACCTTTCAGGGGGGAGGGGGGTGGAGATACCTGTCAAAGACAGGTATTTTCACCCACTTCCGGGCATAGACTCCCGTGGGAGTCTACGCCATTTCCTGCCCTGCCGCGCTGTCTGCTGGGACACACACGGGTCCCAGTGACAGCGCGGAGATTTCCTATTGCGCGGCGCGGCTCGCGCATGCGCAGTAGGGAACCGGGAAGTGAAGCCGATTCGCTTCACTTCCTGATTCCCTCACCTAGAATGGTGACTGCAGCAGCCGAGAGCCGAGCGATCGATTGGCCTCGGCTGCTGGCATCGCTGGAACCCGGGACAGGTGAGTGTCCATTTATTAAAAGTCAGCAGCTGTAGTATTTATAGCTGCTGGCTTTTAATATTTTTTTTTTTGGTGGAATCCCTCTTTAAGTAAGGGCAAATGATTCATGTAGAATTTACTTCCTGCCCTTAGCTCAAGTATTCCTACAGAAAAGTGTGTTTAGCTGAGAAAACCCTTCGCCTCTCCTCCCCTCCTGAAGACTCCTGGGATGCATGACATCATTTGCCTAGGCAAGAAACCAGGAAGTAACTGAAAAAATGTAAAAAAAAAAAGTTTAAAACAAGTACATTTTATATATTTTCCTATCTATTTACTAATGCTAGCAGCATAATTTAAGTCACCCACTTAACCAGTGAGGTGTTTCTACATCTCTGCTCTTTGCTGGTAGGTGAAATTCTGCTGCATTTCTGCAAGCAAGGGAGTACCACGTAGCAGGAGACAAGCAGTACTGTTGTTGGCTATTATGATATGCCATATAATGATCTGCTTTCTATAAAATACTTAAAAAATGCATTCTGAAACAATAGGGGGATTGCAATGCATTGTGATGCAGGAAAATGGGGGCAGCTATATTTTTTTCAGTAAGCAGCGCTGTAGTAAAAGCAGGCACCACTGAAAACTCTTTCCTTTCTATTGCTCCTGCATTTTGCTGCAGCACAGAAGAGCAGCAAATGTCACTGCAATGGTGCCCTTGAGAATCAGCCCCAAAGGAACAAGATGACTAGGAAATACAACTCCCACCATTAATTATTTAATTGTTCTGCAATAAAAAATGCCACTTTAACGGTACTTGATATTTATGTGGATAGTATTGTAATTTTACATACAGTTGTGAACAAGGTATTATGGTAATGGTAAATTGACTTTTTGACTGAACTCGAAAGAGTTTGAAGTGCTTATTTTTAAGTGCAGTATCCCATATTAACCAATCAACATCCACTCTCTTATAGTCTGATCAGTGAACTGTGGATTACTGCACTTAAGAGTTACCACTTAGGAATAATAACTTTGTTGATTCAGGCCATTTCTATCCTTTGCTGTAGACTAATGCCGGGATGTGTTGAACAGACATCTTCTCATAGTTAACTTTTTTTTTTAAATTTATATACAGCTTAGTATCAAGAGTATATTACAAAATATGTTGAAGTGCTAAATGTAGAGTGCCCAGCAATGACTTAATTGCCTCTGAGAGGCTATACAAATGTGGCCTTATACATTCAGACAGGATGGAAAGTTTCCTGCAAAGGGCCAATAAACCTCAATTACAAACAAGTTCTTCTGAAGGAATAACTAATAACATTTGTGTTTCCAGAGCTTTTTTTTATTTTTAGTTTTTTATGGAAATGGAAAATAATTAATATAAAATTGTAATTATGTATAGAGTCCTAATCTTACACAGCTTGCTTCTCCTTTGTTAACACCTTTGCGTAAAACTAGACAGGCTTTATCAGATCTCCTTTATTCTAAAATAGAAGAAAATTCCAAACAATAGGTAGCACTTTGCTTAAAGGACAACTAAATTCTCCTGTAAGACAAATTTAAAATCCAACTACTGTGATGCACGAGCCTTGCAGAATGGAAAAAATTGCTTTCTTGAGTTTTGCTGACTGAGCCTAATTCTCCCTCATTTGTGTCCCACACGTTCCCCAACCAGACACTGCAGCTCACAGTGGGGGGCTTCAGCAACAGAGGAAGTGCTCCAGAAGCAAAATGCGGGACTAGGTGTGGTCAAGTTCTGATTGCCAAGCTACAGGCTTGTGAACCAGCAGTGAAAATGATGTAAACCACGCCACTTGTAACATTTTTTTATAGTGTAAACAGGCACAGTTTACATAAGAGTGACAACTCAAGAGATATGCATACCATAGGCTCAATAAGTTCTGAACTGTGAACTGACTTGTAGAGACATCACTGACATTCATACAAGTTCTGTGCTTATCCATACACATAAACCATAAGCATAGGCTGTCTAATTACTTTGCTTGTTGTTGTCGAATCATGACATCAATGTTTAATGACAAATGGGGAAGCTATCCAATGCTATCCACAAACACTGATGTCAGGAGGTGACCTCAGAAATCCTAGCCATTTACTGCTTTCTGCCACTATCCAGCTGGAGGATGAGTTGTATGCAGTACAGAGTTTCTCGGGCTGTACCTGGAACAAAGATAGCACCCTGTCGCATGTGGCTATCCCTATACCTACTTGTACAATGAAAAAAATAAATGGTTAGGCAAGACAGATATGTCGTTATTTTTGAAAACAGAATTCTAAAAAAAGGAATCAGGGAGGATGTGAACATAGAGTTTTATATAACTTAGGTAATGCCTCATACCAAATTAATACTGCACTGAATGATTTAAAACATTTAGATAAATAACTTTATGGTCTCATGTGAAACAAGGACACTTGTTTGCTGGGTATGCTACACAGGCAAAAAATTCCCTAGTAAATACATGGCGTCATAACAGTTTTTATTCAGTAAAGTGGTCCTCAAACTTTCTAAACAAAGAGCTAGGCCCCTGTCCTTCAGACTTCAAAGGGACCAGACTGTGACCTATGGGAGCAAAAAATGCCCCAGTGGTGGTCATGGGCCTAAAAAAATTACCTAGCACCTGTGGCTAGTAGAAGGAGGAATTGTGCCCCATAGTTGGTGTCAACGGGAGCAATTGTGCCCCATTATTTGTGTCAGAGGTTGCTCTAAAGGTCAGATAAAGGCAGGCAAGGGGTCATATGTAGCTCATGGCTGTAGTTTGGGGACAGCTGAACTATAAAGTGAATTTCACTGCAAAGCCATTTGGCAAACCAAAAGCCTGGTTTGTCTATTGATTACCACAGTCTGTGGAATTGGCAATAATAACTTTGTATGATAAAATGAAGCATACTAAGACATGTTGATCCCTTCAACATAAAATCTGTTAGATGCTACTGAAAATTAGGCCCACTGTGGAACCTAAGGGGATAATCCTCCACATTGTGTAAAAAGGCTGTTGGATCCTGTCTTCTCTGATTCCCCCCTTTCCATTGTCCCCTAATAATTTCCTGAGAGAACAGAGCCTCGGGGGCACTATGCACATGCTCAGAGTGGTGTGGCCTGCAGTCTCATAGGACAGTCAGAAAACTCCTCCTATAAGCTTTAACCAGTGCTTGGCTGGACACTGATAGAAGTCACAAGACTGCTACATACTGCTGATGAGAAAATGCATTTACTAACATAATTGCATTTCCATGTTCTGTGTACTGTGGAAGACCGGATATAGTGAATGCAGGGTCCTGGGATTAGTAACATATTAAGTTTCATGGCTGACCATTTTTCTTAGGGTTCTCTGATATCTGTCACTTTACAGTTCTTGCAGCTTTATAGGTGGTAAGATGATTAAAGAATATCTGCAGGGACTTTGTGGGTGACAGCAAATTAGACAAACTATGCTCATACAATGGTGCTTTTAGGAAGACACTCCAATATTACTTTAGTCCCATCTGAAGTGGAATACTTAACATTTTCATGCACTGGCACCTGGGACCAATGTTTTTTGTTGTTGGTTAACACTAACACCAATATTATGGTCTGGGGCAGCATGAGTGCTGCTGACACTGGGGAGCTACAGTTCATTGAGGGAACCATAAATGCCAACATGTACTGTGGCATACTGAAGCAGAGCATGATCCCCTCCCTTCAGAGACTGGGCCGCAGGGCAGTTTTCCAACATGATAACGACCCCAAACACACCTCCAATATGACCACTGCCTTGCTAAAGAAGCTGAGGGTAAAGGTGATGGACTGGCCAAGCATGTCTCCAGACCTAAACCCTATTGAGCATCTGTGGAGCATCCTCAAACGGAAGTTGGAGGAGTGCAAGGTTTCTAACAACCACCAGCTCTGTGATTTCGTCATGGAGTAGTGGAAGAGGACTCCAGTGCCAACCTGTGAAGCTCTGGTGAACTCAATGCCCAAGAGGGTTAAGTCAGTGCTGGAAAACAATGGGAGCCACACAAACTATTGACACATTGGACCCATTATGGATATTTTCACTTATGGGTGTACTCATTTTTGTTGCCAGCAGTTTAGATATTAATGGCTGTGTGTTGTGCTATTTTGAGGGGACAGCAAATTGACACTGTTATACAAGCCGTACACTCACTACTTTACATTGCAGCAAAGTGTCATTTCTTCAGTGTTGTCACAGGAAAAGATATAATAAAATATTTACAAAAATGTGAGGGGTGTACTCACTTTTGTGAGATACTGTAAGTATGAACAGGCCCCTTTTCAAAAGGAACATGACCTTTAATACATTTACTGTAAAATGCTTTTCTATGCTATTTCTATCAATCAATTCAAATGGAACTGTGCCAATATGGGTACCCATAGTTCTTGCCATTATATACAAGTATGCATAATATGCTACTGTTCAGTGCTGAAAGGTCCACACTTACTCCCATCCAGTGTTAATTTTCCAGCTAATTTTGATTCAGTCTTAAGCCCCATACACACTATCAGATTTTCTGCTAATTTTTTACCAAAACCGTGAAGTGTATGGGGCTTTAGTCTCAGGACTAAAATGTCATTTTAGTTTTAGTCCCATTTTAGTCTTCTGCAATTGTTTTAGTTTTAGTCGTATTTAGTTGACTAAATCTCCAGTACATTTTAGTCAACTAAAACTCATTTTAGTTGTCTAAAATCAAATGGGTGTAACTAAATTGTAATGTATTAGTTAACATTTCTCTACAATTTCCAAACTCATTATATACTGCTGGAGTGAAAAATCTCATATGTTATAATTTATGGTATTGAGGTATGAACATACACTACAAACCAATGCTAATTTTGAAGTCAAATTTCAATTTAGTTTTAGTATTAGTCTTTTGACTAAAATGGCATCTTAGTTTTAGTCCCATTTTAGTTTTAGTCGTATTTTAGTCATCTCAATTGTTTTCGTTTTAGTCGTATTTTAGTCAACTAAAATAGTATTCATTTAGTCAACTAAAATGTTTTAGTCGACTAAATTAACACTGCTATCATCTCCCTCTTACCACTGCTGCCATGTTCTCCAGTTCTTCATCTGGGTCTGGAAATTACTATTGGCTGACCATGGATGACATACCTCTTACACATGGGAATTACTTTGCCCCAGCACCTAGTTTTTACTACTGGCATTTTACAGTTGTTAGGATTCTACACTAATATGAATATGCATGGCAATCAGTATACAAAAAAAAAAAAAAAAAAAAAAACCCTACTATAGCAGGCAGGAAAAGAGTTTTTACGGCAGAAGAGACATACAGAATAGACTTTTCTGCCATAAATCTCTACTTTAAAAATAAATTTTAGTTCCGCTTTATCTGCCATTTCTGCAATCCAGATTTTAACGAAATATAAATATTCTGATTTGTTGATGATACTGTTCATGATAAATCAGTTCCTTGTTGAGTGATTGTTATTTTCAATACTGCATTTTAAATTTTCATTGAGTGCAAGTTTACACACCACAATAACAATGCTTATTTTCAAAAAAGTGATAGGTATTTTCAGTTATTTTTTAATGAGATTTGGAAATTACAGTCACAAAGCTAAAACAAATAACAGGTAATCTTGTGTGAATGGAGCCCTTATTTCAGTTAAGTGTGCTCACTCCCACACTCATAGACACGCACTCACGTAATACAACTAAGCACTAATACAAGAATGCATTGTACCTGTTTTCTCGCTCTTACGGACAAAGGACAAATAACCACAGCACTTTGTTCCCGCGTTCATTTCTGTGCCCTGCAGGTACATAATAAACACCAAGACAGTGTGACTTCTCTGTATAGCCTAAGGATACATTACAGGTGAAGGAATGCATTGTTCCCCTGTCATTTCCCACAGTGCATTCTATACAGAATTGGTATTTCATAATATCATGCATGTATCGCTCATTAGTCAATGTAGTTTTATTTATATATTGTTGTTTTATTCTAAGTTGGGTTGTAACCAGTAAAACAGGAAAAGGTTCTCTGCAAATTTCAGAGGGGTATTGCTTTGAGCAGTAAAGTTGTTGTGTTTACAGGCCCCAGTGATGGTAATCCATTCCTGACTATCTGTGCATCTTCATGTCATTATATACTCCCCATATTGTATGGCTCCAAGCTTCGAATCTGGTTGCACAACTAAATAAGATCCGCATTTATGTATTCCATTTCTGCAGGAATGCAACACAGATATTTCTATTGGCAGAACTTGATTTCTGCAACAGAAGCCAAGACTTAGGTCCTTAAAGGCTTAGTTCACCTTTCTTTTTCTAAATTCCAGCTTCCTTGTGTACAATTGCACCATTAATGTACCTCTGTTGCAGAAAAGAAAACATTCTTTATATTCTAGGACAGGCATTATTTGGGCCTCTATTGACTCCTATAGAAAACTCCTCCATTACTTTCTGGTATTAGCTCTGGTATTTGGGATGGAAAAACTGTTAGCAAACTAAGGAAGTAGTTCAGCAGCTGATCTTATTAAGACACACCCTGCACCTGCCCTCCCCCTCGAGGAGATTGCCCCCCGCCCACCTCTGCAGTTTTATGCTTTTCCAAGGCAGTCAGTCAGTGAGCACCATTATCCCAGAATACACAGCCAATGTCATCCGATGGATGATCTATTGTTTTGTATGTTACCTTCATCTTGCATAGATTGTTCATTTGGCAGAGTGTGCAGGAGCTCAGTGATCATATAACAGCCTATGTGGAGCAGAGCTGTAGCATTGAAAACAGGAGATATGTGTCCCTGAAAGTGTATAAAGCTCACATTATGCTATAAAATCTGATTGTACAGTTTCCTTTAGATCTACCATCAGCCAATTGGATGCAGAGCAATTAGGTAGATAGGTGTGTCCTATTTATATAGCTTAGATTAAACTAAAAGAGATTGTACAGAGATTGTACAGTGTATGGCCACCTTTATACAACTAAAATCAACTAATTCCACTTTCAGTGCCATTAACCTCCCTAGTGGTAATCCCGAGTCTGGCTCGGGCTGCAATTTCAGTACCACGAGCGGTAACCCCGAGCCAGACTCGGGATCGCATCGCTGGATACAGGGAGGATACAGGGAGAAGTTACTTACCTTGTCCCCTGGATCCAGCGATGTTCCCCCGCTGTGTGTGCGAGCCGTCCTCCGCTCGATTCACACAGTGCCCAAGTGCCGCAGAGCTCCGTTCCCTGTGACATTATGACGCATGGGAGCAGAGATCGGCACCAAATTCAAAAAAGAAAAAATACACAAAACACATACAGTACTGTAATCTTACAGATTACAGTACTGTATAAAAAAATACACATCCCCTTTGTCCCTAGTGGTCTGTCCAGTGCCCTGCATGTCATTTTTTTATTATAAATACTGTTCTTTCTGCCTGGAATTTGGAGATTGTCCATAGCAACCAAAAAGTGTCCCTTTATGTCAAAAGTGATTTTAGACCAACTAGAAAACAGCGATAATAAATTATAATCACTTGCAGAATTGAGCGATAGCGATTTGTGGGGAAATTCGTCATCAAACACTAAATCTAATGACAGGGACAATTCTGCAAACTAGCAAATTTCTGTGTTTTTGGATTTGATTACATTATTGAATAATTTTTATTATTATTTATTATCATTATTTATTATATTATAAACTTTATCATACCCAGGATGTCTACTAGACTCTTGTTTGAACAGATTTAAGAGAGTTAATCCTAAGAATTGCAGGCCTACAATATAAAACGCCAAATTTCCATGCAAAATAGTTGTACCACTTTCAGCACCTAAAATCTGAAATAATCATACCGCTTGGGAGGTTAATTGTTAATGGAACCCCAATGCACCCGAAGCAAGCACGCATCTTGTCGAATGCAGAAGCGCACAAAAAAAGCACAGTAAAAAATTTGCAAACTGCAATGCACCAAAATGCCCCATTAGCTACTTTGCTGCATTTGTTGCACGTAGGGCAGCCTATTGAAACCAATGGGCTGCCCTATGCGTGCCATGGGAAATGCACATCAAAGAACATGCACTTCCAATACGCTGTGTGAAATTTGTGTGTTTACACCCTCCCTGAGCTTGAGTTGGACCTGGATTACAAGAACATTGACAGATAAATCCCCCCCCCCATGTACTTGTATAAAGCTGGCCATACAATTCATTTTTTTAAAAACACTAAATTTCTTTAAATTTACCACAACTATGTAACAAGAGAAACTACCTGAACAATGTGTATAGTGAACTTAAAGAAGTAAGAATGTGGGTGGAAATATTAAAAAGGTGGTACATGTATGAGGGAGGCTTGTCCACAGAAGTAAAACATGCCTTATTCTGTGATGCAGTAAGGCAGTGCATGATAGGATATAACAGGGATATGCAATTAGCGGACCTCCAGCTCTTGCAGAACTCAAATCCCATGAGGCATAGCAAGACTCTGACAGCCACAAGCATGACACCCAGAGGCAGAGGCATGATGGGGCTTGTAGTTTTGCAACAGCTGGAGGTCCGCTAATTGCAGATCCCTGGGATATAAGGTTTCCTGGATGGTCACATAATACCACATGAAGTCAGGGCTCAGAATGCATATTAATACATTTTGAAACGAGAGGTCAAGCTTCAAAGCTTCCCTGGGATAGGCAAGTGAGATATATGCATATTGGAATGACTTGGACAGAAAAGACATTAGAAAAGGCTTTTATTTATTGTGAAAAGTGAAATTCTGCCTGAAAAAGTAAACATAGCATACACCATGTTACCGACTGTCATTAAAACAGGAACCCCTAAAATAATGTTCCGGTCTCGGGGGACACCTACATAACCAATTCATTGTGGGCCAATAGGAAAAAGGCCTATTACATTGGTGGTCAAAAGGAAGATGACAACCCTTACAGTGGTGGCCAAAATGCCACTCTTACAGATAGCTAAAAGAGATAATTAGGGTCATGCTGCTGTCTTTGCCATGTGGCTTTGGCCTTGAAATGAAAAAGGCACCATCAAAGAGGAGGCCAATCAGCTACACCCAAAAACCCTGGTAACTTCTGGAGGAATCTTGGTTGAGAATGGCTATTTTAGACTGCCACCCTGCCTATCAGACAAATCAGGCTAAGCAATTATCATAGCTGTTCCTGCACCGTTTGTGTTTATTTGTTGATGGATAAAGTGTACTGTGTACCTACAATTCATCTACTCTGGAACTAAAACTAATAAATTACAAAATAAAACTGCCACAAGAAAAGGTCAGCAGTTTTTTCTACTCTTCTAGGTGTTGGTTCTCGGTATACTTACATAGAGTAGGCAAAGGGGGAGATTTTACTAAAACTGAAGCACCCAGAATCTGGTGCAGCTGTGCATGGTAGCCAATCACCTTCTAACTTCAGCTTGTTCAATTACGCTTTGACAATAAACCAAGGAAACCAAAAAGAAGATAGGGAGCCTGGTTCCCATGTCAGACTACCCAGGAGCAAAAGTGAGCTAACGGACTATTGCGGTACATGTGAACATACAGATCACAAAATGATATAACACCAAGAAAATATAACCAAAGTTTATTTGAACAATAAAAACAATTCTCGTCAAGTGAATTCATACAGATGGTGAAGTATTTCAACTGGTTTTGCTCTAAATGAGCTTCTTCAGGAAAATACATACGTCTATAAATGAACACATGATAGCAATACATCAGATAAAAGTTGGTTGACTTTTCAAAGCCATATAACAAAGTATAATGGGAAAAAATACAAAAATCGCATGGATTGCCGGACCTTAGCATCTGCTCCTCCCAAATATGTTAGGATTGGGTTTCTCTAACATACAATCATCATATATATATTCTATATATTTTGGTACATAGATGCTGCTCTGTCTGTCTGCAATGCCTCCCCCAGTCGCCCGGTGAGACCTTCCAGGGGGCCCTCTAGACATCGTGTCGGTACGCTGTTGTGGGTAAGAGCTACACCACTATTTCTTTTGTGATTTTTGTATTTTTTCCCATTATACTTTGTTATATGGCTTTGAAAAGTCAACCAACTTTTATCTGATGTATTGCTATCATGTGTTCTTTTATAGACGTATGTATTTTCCTGAAGAAGCTCATTTAGAGCGAAACTAGTTGAAATACATCACCATCTGTATGAATTCACTTGATGAGAATTGTTTTTATTGTTCAAATAAACTTTGGTTATATTTTATTGGTGTTATATCAATTTGTGATCTGTATGTTCACATGTACCGCAATAGTCCGTTAGCTCACTTTTTCCTCTTTAAGTAAAAAACGATTACAAACTAATGATTTGAAAAGGGTTTATAACTAAAAAATAAAAATCCCATTGCATCCAAACACTATTACAAATGCAAAGGTATCTTTTCACAAAAGCCGGTAGAAGGAGAGATAAAATGCTATAGTAATGTGTTGTAAAGGACTCTTGACAGTCTGGAAGATGCTCCACAACTTAACCAGATAAAAATATGCTAAATGGGAAGCAAGCAGGCAGCCTGAGCAATGTACGTCCACTGAAATATTATTGGGCCCTGATTCTAACGATGGAGAAATAAAATTGCCCAACCTTTGCATCTGTAATTATGATTACATGGCAGTTTTATTGCTTGGTTATAAGCCCTGATTATTTTTATTATTATTTTATTTATTTAAATCTGTTTTGCCAACACTCTCCAGTGTTTTCGCTGTGCATTATTTTATACCAGCAATTAGATATATACGCATATACACAGATCTCACAAGAATGAGCGGTTTGATGCGTAAAGATTGGTACATTTAAACATTTGGATATATATTTGGAGTATTTTTGGGGCACACCTCACTGCATGCACCTGCTATATAATATTAACTGGTCTAGGTAGTCTAGTCATGTTATTTATTTTTTTACCTAATTTCTGTGATTTACAGGTACAGTGCAATCAAGGAATATCTGACTGGACTGGAATTAGAGACCAACCAGGCACTGAGGGACATATATGGTTTCTCCAATCCTCTTACTCGTAGACGCAGAGATTTACAACAACAAGAGGATATTCCCGAAGAAAAGTTACAGTACCTTAAAGAAATCAAGTTATTTCAAATTAGGAGTATAAATGGAAATGAGGTCGTTACTGATGACATTCGTACAGGTAGGCGTTCCAGAATGAACGCCAGAGTGGTCCACCAGAACAGAGAAAGAACAGCTGGAAATATTGTTGGTTATAAGTTGGTGAGTCACATGAACATTCCATAATGCTATTTAAATGATAAGGGGGGCCTCCAATTCCATTTTACTGCACCTTAGGCCTCAAGCACACTGGATGTTATAATAACATTATAAAAATGGCAGTAGCTTTGCAGTGAGTTTTTCAAAGTTTTTCAATAGCGTTTTTTAGCATTTTTCTGCGTTTTTTAGCATTATTGTTTTTAAGAATTTTTTTCAATGGGATCAAAAACATTAAAAGATGCTAATGAGCCTTGTTTTTGAGTGTTTATCTGCATTTCTATGAGTTTTTGACATTAGAGCGTTTTTACAGCTGAAAAACCCGTCTCAGAGACCACTAGTTTTTTTTTTTTCCCAGGCAAAAAAACACCCGCGCCAAAATCAATTGATAACAGCCTATGTGTACATGGACACATAGGATAACATGATGGGATGTTTATTTACCGTAGAAAAAAAGTCTGAAGCCAAAAACAGCAGCTGCAAAAACATCCAAAAACGTCCAGCATGCATGAGGCCTTACTACCGCTAGAAGCAATGTTTCCTTTGTTCCATCCCTTTAAATGAAATAGATTGTATTGTGCTTATGTCAAATCCATCCCTCATGCTACCCTCAATAGGTCATACCACATTAAACCAAAAGAACAGACCCAGCAATCACCACTCATGGTGCCTATTAGAAAGCAGTGAGGTTGCATCACTTTGTAGAGAGATATACACACATTTAATAAATTATTTTGATTAATTCTGCATATACAATAAAGCTATTAAAACAATTAAGTTTAACCATAAACCTTCAGAACAGTTTTGTCTCTACATCTTTTATGCTAGAAGTTTCTACCCTAAAACTTATCTCACATGAAATGATTAATTGTTGTTGTTTAAATCGAATCGTTCAAATTCCCTACATCATCTCAAATGTTTGACACCCTCTACTTCTGAATAATATTGTTTACAGGGAAAGGTATCTTTAAACTGGGTTAATCTAATATAGAAGCATCGAAGACTGTATTTCCACTTCAGTATTATAGATTTACAAGTATAGTATGTAGCACCATTAATACTTCTTAAAACAGGTATATGAAAGTCTCACTTCTATCACAAATTTCAAACATATGGTGTCTATTGCCAATGGTGAATAGTCTAAATAAGTGGTTCCTAAACTTTTCCTAATTATAGATCCCTAATCGATTGTCCAGTATGTCCCCATAAAGACTTTTGCCAGATCATCTTCATCACCAGTACTATTTGGTAAAAAATATGACTTGAAAATATGTCAATAGCTTGGTTTTACTTTCATATGGATAGCTGAAAATAGAACAATTGAATAAAAATCATAAGTATTTTATCTGCAAGTCACAAATACACAAGCTTATTGCAACTCAGGAAGCCATTTCTGCAGTTTTTGTGCAATCAAGAAATAGAATCAAGGTAAATTCTTTTTAGCCAAGCTGCTTGCATCATGCCAATTTTTCAACTTTGGTTTCAGTTTAATACCCCAGATAATCCTGTTCCAAATTATTTATAGCTATAGTACTCATCATTTGGTTCCCATACTTCCAGAACACCTGGTTTGTACAGACTAACTTAAAATGAGGGATAAAAAACTTATATTTTGGGGATTTATGGCAGAGGTGAAACTTGGCTCAACTGTGCTTTTCATTGGTTCAATGCAAGCCTTCTTGATTGTTTTGAACCCACTTGTTTCTCAAGCATATTTGATACTTAAAGATGAACTTTACTCCCCACCCCCATCAACATGCAAATTAAATGTTTAAAATAAACCTTTGTTTTCATTGCAATAGTTTCTGCCATTTGTATTAGCGCTGTACACTATTTATGGTTTTTATCTGTTTTTATTACATGCCTTATTTTAAACCTAGTGAGATCATCACTAAGTTTAGGTGTACTTTACCCAACAATCTCAGGTGATGTACATACTTTAGGGTAGGGGTAGGCAACCTCGGCCCTCCAGCTGTTCTGAAACTACAAGTCCCATGAGACATTGCAAGACCCTGACAATCACAGGCATGACTCCTAGAGGCAGAGGCATGATGGAATTTGTAGTTTCACCACAGCTGGAGTGCCGAGGTTGCCTACACCTGCTTAAGGGGAAAAAAAACATATTAATGATAAATGCTGTAATTTTTAACTAGAATTTCTATACTTTGCAGCAAGTCTAGAATACTTAAACATCAGCAAACAGGGTCTTAGATTTAAAACACAAGTAATTGGTCATTTGTCCCATTTGTGGATGTATAGGAAACATATTGGAATGTTTACCTTACCTTGCCATTAGGATTACCTGAGAATCACTGCATTTGCAATATTAGGTACCTTATCCATTCATAGGTAATCTAAACCCAGTTATTCACTATATTAATCACACCGGTACTGCCTATTGTACACGTACAGAGGCACAGCATGAACACAACTCATATCTTGGGAGACACATTTCTGGATCTTTTAAAATTAGCCATGTGGCCCAATATTTTTTGGGCACTGTAGATTGGATTGGTTGGGTTTATGTTACTTGACTGGTAAACTTTGCAAATATGTCTACTAATTTAGATTTGTTTTCTTCTTCATGCTCTAGTGTGACCCAAACAACAGCTCAGATTGCACAGTGTTCACCTTCAGCTCAGCTATCAATGCCATCCAGGAGTGGTACAGGTTACATTATACAAACATCTTGGCCAAGATTCCGACAGAAAAGAAGATTAAAATGGGTTACTCTGCCGAGGACCTGTTTATCAGTTGTTCCTTTGATGGTCAGTCTTGTAGTGCAAGGTGAAATTAACTTCTAATATTTTTTTAAATTATTTTATATAGCAGCAATAAATATCATAGGGATTTACCTAAATTATTTGTATCTTCTTGTGCCTCTGAAGGAGCCTAATGTAAATCCAGAGTCCTGGAGAAAACTATATGATGAAAGGGATTACATTTTTTATAAATTACGAAGGATTTAGGTGATTATGAAAGGGTGATGTTAATCCATGCCTCCTGTGCCCATAAACACCCTTTCCATCAAACTGTATCTATAGCAAAAACTTTTAACATTGTGTCCCATCGAGGAGATCTCCATTCACTTTCTGACCTTGAGACACATAGGAAGTAAAAAGAACTCTCCCTAAATTGTATAGAAATTCCTTCTTAAACAGTTCTTACTGGAAAAGGTGTACCTATTGGAAGACATTACTTTCTTCTCCTGAGGACAAGGGTCACCAGCAGAGATGAGCTGGGTTCAATCTGAACTCAATCCACATTCAGATCGGTATTACCCATGGGAAGCTGTCTTGTGATTGCATTTCTGCTTGCTTATTAGAGGCCATGTTATTTCAATGATGGTATGAGCATCCCTTTCCTTTTGTATATGTGCAGCTGCAGGGTGGTGAGTGTCTTAGCCGCAGCTGATTGCCCCAATGGGGATGTGATCATATGACAGCTTCCCATGGGTTCTGCCTAACTAGGTTTGACTGAGTTCATATCCAGCTCACCCCTTGTCACCAGGACAAGCAGTGTAGGTGTTTCTTCCCAGGCGACACAGACAGCAATAAAAACCTAACATGGAAAAAAAAAACAGCACTCCATCTGAACTTCCAAGATGACTGGTTACTAAATTCCCCTGTTGTTTCAAGGGTTACCAGAGCCTCTTCCTTAAGGTGACAATATTTAACGGCTCGTCTCCAGTTTGGATGAAGGAGCAACAAAGGAGCAACAAAGCCATCTTTGTACAGCAGCATTTGCAATCTTGGAAGAGTGTAGTGTTAGATGTACTAGCAGATTTAAATAAACTTGGTTTACAAATTTTCTTTTTTTTTTTGATGGGGGAGGCGGACGCCCGCGCTCGCCCCTTGGTTTACAAATTAAATCCAAATTTAATTTAACATTTTTAGGCAGCAACTGTTGGCTTTACATAAATAAAAACTGACCATAATAACCACTCCTGTCAGTGTTACATGGTTTGTCTCAACCATGTTACCCCAGCTCCAAAACAAATTCAAGAAACTGAATTTGATATTTGGGAAAATACTTCTTTATAGAGCACCCATGCATGTAATTACCTTTAATTAATGCAGATGAACTTAAATGTTCCAAACATCTATGGAATAAACTCCACCTGAAACTGATCTATAAAGTTGTGTGAACATTGATAGATTGAATCATAAACTTTAGGTATTATATTTTTCGTGTCAGCCAAGGAATATACAGAGTAGTTGAGTCACCCCGGTGCCTGCTACCCAAATGAGCTAACAATTCAATGTCTAGTACTGCAAGGGAAAAGGGCTAATCATTTAGGCCATTCATTGTAATATACAATTTTAATTTACTTTGCTATATAGAGCATTCAGCAGGTGGCGTGAGATTTACTCACTTGGCTTCATATTGGCCATGTCTGGGGAAGAAGCTGGCAATATCATCCAGCTAATCTCTTCTACAGATATTAGAAGATCAATGAGGGATTCAACTAACAAATGTCCAACTATTGTTCAAACATCAATTTTGGGTTAACTGACCTATTAATTAAGAGACAGAAAAACTCATGAAAAATATTTTTTCCAATACAGGGACTTCACTCTATTTACTCACCCTCTGTATGGAAATTGCTACACATTCAATGATGCATCAAGAGAGCAGCTGTTTGTATCTTCTATGGGTGGAGCAGAAGCTGGTGAGAATTCAGTCATATATATATCACACATCATTTTTTACTGCAAGCCTTTTTTAAGTCTATACCAATGTTAGTCAAGCCATGACGTTCCAGTTAAAATTTGGCAACTAGAGATAGAATTTTGTATTGCACTAGTTTCCAGACCCCCTGTGTTCAACACCATACTCAAAGCTGACAGGTAGAGGGGTAATGTTTCCTATGTATGCACAAGTTTACATATCTCTATCTTGCAAGCAAACCCTTTAAACTGCAACAGGATGTTGGCATTTCTGGATCAGTGGGAATCTGTCTTACAAAGGTTTTCCTTAGTCTTCCCTTCTAATTCCAGATATCTGTCTCAACTGTACAATCTAGAACCTACTGCACCCCTGAATGGTTGCATCAATACAGCCGCAGTGATTTTCTTCTATGCCCCAGGTGCTTGAAGGACACTGGATACTTAATTCACATGTTCTGGTGATGCTGTTAATAATTTAGATACTGGCATGACATTGTTGATTTAATTAACCTAACATTTGGTACTTGTATTGCTTTAAATCTCTTACTATGCATCTTGTACATACCTGGGGACAACCGATTATGGACTATAGCCATTGGTAGATTACTGTATTTAGCCAGAAGCTGATAGCTCCCCCTACAGTTGTCCAATGGATCAGGGAGGTCAACACCACACTCTGATTGGAGAAATTGACATTAAAAAAAGGGGGCATGGATGGAAGCTCCCAGAGCTGTCACAGTAGACCACACTAGAAACAAATCACAGCACTAATACTGCTTTTGAGATATATATACTTCAAGGCAGCGCATTTTAAAGGGAAACCTTTGTTATTCCTTTGGCCTAATCTCGATTCTAACAGATGTTTCACAGATGCAGTCTTATCCCAAATTTTCTGATTGGTTAGGGCACATGTATCACACTTACGAACGGTGATGATTGACCATATGCTATTTGTATAAGGCATCCCATTCCTTGTTCTTAGCTTCTGATGTATTCTATTTCACTTTTTTCGAGTTGATATTCTAAACTGCATCACTATACAATTTGTATAACCGATACTTGAAATCCTACACTTTGTGGAATATTGTTCTATTGAGGGTATATCTTAACATACGCATCTACCTTTATTTTCTGTGCATTCTTTTGTGCATTGTAAACCACAAAACATTATTTTAAATAAAAATTATCTGATTAAAACAAGAGTCTTAAAGCAGAACAACAGTCTGAGTAAAAAAGCCTTTGCCCTGCCAGCATGCTACAGAATGGGACCTTTGCTCTCTCTGGGGAAGCAGCAATCTTTTTGCAGAGGTCCAAGCCCCTGCTGAGTTAGAAGTTCTTAATCACTGAGTTTTAATGATTGCAGAACTACAGGTTTGACTCAGTAGGGGGTGCGTGGACTTCCACAGTATGAGCAGAGAGAGCAGTGGCTGGTGGCAGGGAATAGGCTTTTCTACTTAGGCTGTGGCTGATTCAGAAAGAAAATGAACTGGAAGACATTGCACATCTTTTTTTTCCTGTAATCTCTTTAGCTTATTTAAATTTAAGACTCAATTGAGCTTTTAAAGATCGTAAAGAGGTGTGACCACATACAAGCTTGTCTTGAGTCAGCCCTTTAATTATTCCTTACTTGCTTTTCATCTGATATATCTATCACGCCTCTATTTATGGTAGTACTATAATTATTTTATCTTTCTTTAGGGCTGAAGCTTGTTATTTTCATTGATGAAGAAGAATATAACCCCTTCCTAGTTACAGCAGCTGGTGCCAAAATATTAGTCCATGACCAAAATGATTATCCGTTCATTGAAGAGTCAGGGACTGAACTTCAGACAGCAGCTCAGACATCTATAGGCATGCATCTGGTAAGTAAATGTCAGAGTGAAAAGAACATTACTGTTACAGTTTTCCTGCTCTGGAATCCCAACCTAACCAACATAGGCTTTCAGTTCTTTTTTTCATTCACATGCTGGATGACTGCATGACTCAAAATTAGACCTAACCAGATTATGTGTTAATTCTGGCATTTGCCATAAGGACTGGGGTAGCAGGTGGCTTGTATGGGCCAATATGATCTTTTGTGGAATGCTCAGCCTCATTTATTGCAATAGCAAAAGTCTCACCAGGCTACAAACAATGTCAATTCTGGTCCCATTACATATCGGCAGTGGCAAGTGGTGTCAATACCTAATCATGCTTGCTCTCACTGACAAACATTGGCTAGGAAAAAATATTTAGGCTGCTGTTTTCTGTGCGTAAGGCTTCTTCGGACAAGATTAAAGTAGAATATTAGGCAACATTTTTGTTCATTTTGGATAGAGCAAGTGAGGGTTATAATCTCTGTCAGATTATTTTTTTTAGCCATCTGTGTCCCTTCATTTCCTGTTCCATCACCAAACAGGAAGTGGGAGGAAGTCCCTGTAAATTAAGAGAAACTCTTGGGGACCCCCAGGTCACCAGAACTAGCGTCTCCATTGGAGGATTTCCCCTCTATTATTTTTCTGGCGACAACCCACAATTTGTTATTTTCTTTTTCATTCACTTTCAATGATAATGGTAAATAGAACAAATACAGAAGGTGAATCTCCTTAACGGAGATACAGACAGCAATAAAAACTGACAGGCATTCTAATCCCTCTCCATTCTATCCAAAAAGAAAAAAAGTTTTGCCTTTAGTTATACTTTAAACAAGCTATTTTAAGCATTACAGTTGGAAAATGTTTTTTAGACTAGTAAGAGGTAACCTCTTTTTTTTAAAAGTGATGGAGACTCACTGATTACATTGGCTCCTACTTATAACCCCTGTAGAAATATGGTATTTATGTGTACTATGTAGGGGGTTTGTGTAATGTGCAGGGGGACTGTTTACTATGCAAGGGGTCTGTGTACTGTGCAGGGGGTCTATGTACTGTGAAGGGTTCTTTGTACTGTGCAGGGGGCTGTGGAAAGTTTTTTTCTTCTGAAACTTCCCTCTGAAATTAGGGTGCGTGTTATACGTCGATAAATACGGTACTTATTTTTAAGAATAATAATACAGAACAACCAATCAGAATTCACTTTGCTAAAGTCAGACCAATGCATTATGGAGTCAGTTGATTCACTTTAGCATTTAAAGTATATGTAAACAACATTTGCTGATAGTTTTGCATAGCATAGACAGTGATTAGAACCCAGTCAGGTTTATATTGCTGTCTGTGACACCCTATCTACTTGTAATGCTACCAATATCACTGCCAAAGTAATTGATAGAAAAATCCAAAAATTTGAGTTAGCACTGAAACAGGAATAGAGTGGAAATCTTCCAATAAGCACAATTGTTGGGGTGATGACTGTCTGAGAGGATATACCTGTATGTTTCTTATCCAGAGAGTTTTTCTCTCTCACTGCTGTGGAAACCTCTCCAATGGAACATACTGTAGATGAAAAAAAAACATGATAGGGGTTCTTATTATTACCTGCATTATCCAAAATGGTTTTGTCATTTAATTTTCGAGTGCTTTTCTAGCATAAAAACATGTAAACCTCTTCCCTCCCCTGTTTGTACATCTGAGCTGTTTTTATATGAATTATCAATAAAGGCATTTTTTGGACCTTTCTTTGGGAGTGCAGCCATCCGGATCTTTCTTGCTTAGCTTAGTAAATGTGGTAAAGTATTACTTTGCAAAGAATATCCAATCAGGTACAAAGAAACTAAAAAAAACAGCATTTTGCTTGAACATGATTGGATATTGGAAGCACATGTACTAAGCACTGGAGAAAGCTCCACGGAAAATGTAAGGGGAACAGTCTATTTGTCTTTGTTTAATTCACCCTATTGAGCAGTAAGGCTAATTGCGTATCTAAAGAAATATTGGGGTTGCTGTTTTCATATTTTTTCAGACATATTCAGAATTCTCCCTTAGAAAGAAATAACTAAGTACTTTGTAAGATCTATTTTATATCCAAGCTTTTAACTGTTAGATATTGTAGATATTGTTCTGAAGATGCTACCACAACAAGCAGAATTCCCCCGTGAAGGTGCCAGAAGTACCGCCCTGGGGTACATCTGGCACCTTAGGAAACCCTGGGTCATGAACTGTAATGCTCATGTGCACTGCAGTAAACTAATTCTGCAGTAAGTAAGTGATACACTATATATCCAAAAGTATTGGGATGCTTGCCTTTATGCGCACGTGAAGTTTAATGGCATTCCAGTCTTAGTCCGTAGGGTTCAATATTGAGTTGGCCCACCCTAGCTTCAACTCTTCTGGGAAGGCTGGTATATTAAGTAGAAACTCTCTTTTTTGACATGATCATACCCAGTTATCGTAATGTAAATGTATGTTAATGTAAATAAGGAAATAGATGCCAGCAACTTTAAGGCCACTTTCACGCCGAGACGCCTTACAGGCGCTATAGCACTAAAAATATCGTTTGCAAAGTGCCTCTCCTGTCACTCCAGTGTGAAAGCCTGGAACGGTGTGCTGGCAGGACGCTCAAAAAAGTCCTGCAAGCAGTTTCTTTGAGGTGCTTTAGGAACGATGTATACACTGCTCCTAAAGCAACCCTGCCCATTGAGCGCCGCAGCGCTTCTAACCCTTTTTCAGCCACCAGAGGGGGGGTTAAAAGTGCTACGCTAGTGGCCGAAAAGTGCTGCTAAAATGACGGTAAGGCGCTGTTAAGAATAGCTGTGCTTTACCGCTGAAGCCTGGCATGGCTCAGTGTGAAAGTGCCCTAAGGTAACTCAACATTGTAGTGGGAAAATAAGTCTTATGGGGATTTTTATAAACAACCAACAGTAAAACAATATATTCTGATACCATTTGATTCTGATTTCAGACAGAGTCGTCAAAGTTAAGTAGCCCTTACAGCGAGTGTACTATTGATGGAAGTGATATCATTGTCCCAAATCTCTACAACAAGACGTACACTTATCAGGTATGTGTATGTGGTTAAAATATTTCTTAGCATGTTGGAGGTGGAGAGGTGACTGTGGAATCGAAAAGGCTAAACCAGGAAATTGAAGTGAAAAAAAAAAAACTGTCACTCTACCTGCTTAAAAAGTGTTAGCTAGAGTTGGGCTTTGATTTGTTGATCTTTTACTTAAAGTCCATTTAAAACTATATGTCCAAGACTATGCTGTCTGAAGAGCAACAATTCTACTGTGCGATTTCACTGCAGAATAAACAGTGTTGGCACCCTAAAGAAAGTGGAGAAATAACTGATTTAGGCCCCTTTCACATGGACGATCCGTTCAGGTCCGCCTGTCAGTTTTTCAGGCGGACCTGAACGGATGCTCCATAGAGGTCTATGGAGAATCGAATGTCAGCGGTGACAAGTCCGCTGACATCCGACCCGCTCCGATCCAAAAAAGTGTGACGGAGGAAAAAGCTATTTTTCCATCCGTCATCGGATCGGATGACGACGGACACTGCGGTCCGTCGTCACCCGATCTCCCATAGGGTAGAGCGGCGCTGTGACAGGTCCGTCCCCGTGCAGTGTGCAGAGACGGACCTGTCATCTTCCTGCTCAGCGGAGATCGCTCCGGCGATCCCCGCTGTGCAAGCGGATATCCACGGGGCAGATCAGCACTGATCCGCCCCGTGGGAAAGGACCCTTACTTGTAGGATCTACAGTTAATAGGACTATGTTATGGGGGGCTCAGAAAAAGGAAAACCATTATGTAAAGTATAACCAAAGGCAAAACTTTTTTTTAGTTTAGAACACTTGTATGATTTTATTGCTGTTTGTGCCCCAGGTTAATGAGATTTAACCTCCCGGTTAGTCTCCTGATTAAGTTTTGTTTATCATTATCATTGAAAGTAAAAGAAAATCAAGAATCCTGGTTTGTCCCCAGAAAAGTAATAGAGAGGAAATCCTCCAATGGGTGCACTAGTTCTGGTTACCTGGGGGTCCCCAAGGAATTCCCTCAATTTGCAGGGGTTTCCTCTCACTTTCTGTTTGGCTATGGGGCAGGAATTGAAGGGAAATATCCACAATTAGACACAGATGGCAGAAAAATATCTGACAGAGGTTATAACTCTCCCTTACTCTATCCAAGATGAAAATAAAAATTGTCTATAGTTCTACTTTAATGTCACTCATGACATCATATGTTTTTTTTGAATTTGTCCATATTGACAATATAAAGAATAAATTAGGTCAGGGATATGCAATTAGCGGACCTCCAGCTGTTGCAAAACTACAAGTCCCATCATGCCTCTGGGTGTCATGCTTGTGGCTGTGAGGCCGCGTACACACGCGTTGACTGTTCGCTCAACTTTGTCCGTCAAACAGTTTCAGCGGACAGTCCGCTCAAAATTAGCATGGACGGACTTGCCCACACACGACGAACGAACAGTCCGCTTAAACCGTGCGCGATGACGTGAACGGCACGTACGACGGGACGAAAAATACGACGTCCTATACACTGCAATGCAAACTTCGGCGTGTAAATCCTTTCTGAGCATGCGCGGAACTTAGTTTGACGAACAAGCCTACACACGAGGGGACTGTTCGCTGAAACAGAGTTTCAGCGGACAGTTTTTCGGAATTTCCGAAAAACTTTGTTCAGCAGACTGTCCGCTGAAACTGTCCGCTGAAAGCCCACACACGAGCGGACTGTCCGCCGAAACACTGTTCAGCGGACAAAGTTGAGCGAACAGTCCCCGCGTGTGTACGCGGCCTGAGAGTCTTGCTATGCCTCATGGGACTTGAAGTTCTGCAACAGCTGGAGGTCCGCTAATTGCATATCCCTGAATTAGGTGATTAATACAATTGATAATGATACCTGACAACAATGATTTGTTGGAAAGCTGGAGTTCATTCAAGAAATATTCTGTAGATCAGTTCCCTGATTTTATTTTTTTACATATATACAGGTTTGTTAGTAATGGTCATTAAAGTACACTATGCCAAGTATTTAACTTTTTCATGTCTTTCCTTCTGCTAGATCTGCCTTTATTCCTGCTTCCAGCTCGAAATGGTAAAAACCTGTGGTTGTGCACACTATGACCAGCCCCTGCCAGAAGGAGCAAAATACTGCAATTATGAAGAATACCCCAGCTGGAGTAAGTTTTAACTTAACTTTCTTTTTTTATGTTAGTATATGTTCTTACCATGGGTTCTGCCATTTTCTGGTATGTTTTACCAAATGTTAGCCTTTGCTTTGCTGTCTATTGGCCTGTGAAGACTAATCATGCACTAAAATTTAACAAGGGGACCCCCAGATCCCAGCTCCCCCATGTGAATGGGTATCGGGTACATTGTACCCCTGCCCATTCACCAAAAAAAGTGTCAAAATGGTAAAAATGATAGTAGACAATTTGGGAGAAGTCCTTTATTTAAAAAAAAAACTATCCCATGATGTCCATTCATCTTCAATCACAGCGTCTGGCAACCCGATAAAAAAAAAAAAAAAAACAGAAAAAACTCTGCCTCCATGGGGGGCTCCCATTGACTGAGGCCTCTTTGCGATGCCAGCTGTTATATAACTGAGGGCGGGGCCACCTGGTGATGTAAACAGGTGACCCTTCACCATTTTGACGTCACATAATGTCAGAGGGGGTGGGGTCAGCTGTTTATGGGGAATGGCTATTGGGTCCCTACTGGAAAATGAATATATGTGTGCAAAAAAGACTATGGTGGTTGATTTTTTCCCCCAAACTCTTCTTTATTTTCCTGAGGTGCGTGTACATTATTTAGGGAGTAATGCCATTTCCACAGATGCCAAGTGTAAAAGGGTTGTTTCTAGAATATGTTTAATTTAGTATTTTTGGAAGATGTCTACTGGAAATATTGTGGTTGATGTTAAATATCGTTCTTTTAATGGTAATTAAAAATGTAAAAAATAAAATGCGCTAAAATGCTGCATTTTTACAATACTCACACATGGCAGCGTAGATAAAGGGACATCTCCTGTATACGTGGCAAGGTTTAAACACGTGTCAAACAAATCAAATTCGAATCTCTCAGCGCTAAGGATTAAAAGAAAAATATATTAATTAAATACATGTATCAGCTAGTTGAAGCAAGGAACTCCCTTCTCAAAATAAAAAACACAAAAGCAATTTGAATGTCCCTATTAACAGCACGGTTGGCATGGATATTAAAATTACAGGTTTTAAAATGTGTTGATGAAACAAAAATAGCATAAGCATCGTTTCACTCCATTAGAGTTTTTATGGGAGGCAAAATAGTTACTTTTATTTATACCGCCAAGTTTACAGTGCAATTTCCACAGGTAATTTCAAGTTGCAGAATGACAAATGCACACGCATAATAGCTCAGTGCAAACAACTTAAAGGGTCCTTTCCTGAGAGATATATGATGGATACCATTTCAAAAATCTTTTTGAGAATGGTAGTAACTGGCAGTCTTTGGCTAAAAAAATATTCTGAGTCACTGGCCAGGAACTTGACAGAGCTGGCCAGTATGCAGTAAGTCAGATAGAACTTCTTCTCTGCATACCTGTAGGTCATATGATTCGGCAAGTATTGAATATGATAAGGGTAGATTAGACTGATGAAAATCATGTGACTGAGATCAATATAGACAATCATGTGTAGCCCAGGTGTTACATTGTCACTCTAATTACAGAGTCCGAATGGCACAATTTTATACATTTTTAGATACAGAAAAAAGAACTCATCTTACCCAGAGCTTAGCAAATGTGGTGCACTTTTCACTTTCTATAAATTTTTATTGAAACGTTTTAAAGAATGCCGCTTGTGACCGCTGTCAGTGTCAGGCACACAGATAAAAGCATAAGGTCGATGACTTGCAAGTCAAAAGCAATCGTACATCAAATTGAGAAGTCATAGCAAATGACAGAACATTAAGTATGTCGTAAAGTACATTATATTGCAACAGAAAAACATTGTAGGTAACAAGGGAGGAAATCCAATGCGCCTATACCAGGAAAACAGACACTGGTGGATATGATGTCAGTGTATAAAATTCACTAGACAAAAATAAACAAGGGAAGTTAAAGAAGAAAAGAGGATGGGAGAGAGAGAAGAGAAAAGTGGAATGGGACATCTGGAGCGCCCAAGCCGGAACCCCGGGTCTCAGTGCTCATCGCGGTGTAGCTAGCTGTTAATATAGAAGGGTGCGCATGTTGGATCCGTGGGGTCATGCACTTGCACTTTTCAAAGAATACCCAATCACATGCAAGGAAGTTAAAAATAGCATTTTTGCTTTCATATGATTGGACGATAGAAGTCTTCAGTTTCACCTGATTCACTAAGCTTTGGCTCTAAGCTCTAAATTCCCATGCAAAATGCAACTTCCTTTGCAAAGTGAACAGTCTATTTGCCTTCAGTAAATCAACCCCTCAGAGTCCCATGTTAGTCATATTTAGGAAACATATGAAATTATTTGAGAATCAATAATTCCCCAATGCTTTTTTTTTTCAGAAACCTTGCCTGTCACTTACATTTATTTTTCTTTTCATTTTAGTTTATTGTTACTTCAAATTGCATAAAAGATTTGTCCAGGAAGAGCTGGGATGTCAGGACACGTGTCGTGAGTCTTGCAGGTAAGAACTAACTTTCTAACTTTCTGACATGGTAAAAGGAACACTATTTATTACAAGATATGTAGGTGAAGGACGCGCCCTTCCAGGTCTCCAGATACGTGGATCATAAAAAATTATATGCAAAAACAAAATGATTGGTTAAACCCAGAAGTGTATTTATCACCACTATTTTTCCTTTATATTGGCTGTACAAAATAACAGAAATTACTATTTAGTGGTTGGGGACAATGTGGCAGCCTCAACTTTAAATATGATACCATCGTCCCAATGAGTATATATGGGAAAACTGAGCATAAGCTCAAACCATCAGGGAAAAATACTCAAAAAAGAGAGAATTTCCTAATAGTTAAGTGGGAACAGTAGGGACTATTACGGTATCGTGTAATAATAGTAATACATAAAATTCAAATATATTTTATTATAAATAAGTATACACAAATAATGACAAAAAACATATATATATATATATATATATATATATATATACACAACAAAACCAAAATAAACAAAATACATTCAGTCCAAAAAAGAAAGGACAGAATAGATTCAGAAATGGTTAAGAGGTTTTCCAGCAAAGGGATTTTTTACAGGAATGTGGAGTTGACGCATAGATCCGACCGGTTTCGCGGTACTGAAACACCGCTTCCTCAGGGAACGTCAATTTACAAATCTAATATATATAGAAAATATAATTTTTAGTGGATACAGTAAATAAAATTTTATAACCATAAATACATAAATGGAAAATATAATCGGATACAATCAGAAAATAATAGTCATAAGCCAAATATAATACATCATAAGAGATAATAATGAGTCATGACTCACCCCCGGATCTCCCAAACCATCTGCAGCCAAGCGACCAAACTCGAGACACCCTAAATTGGGGTGCCCCCCCTGGGGGCGGACACGGGGGGTATGTATAGTGGGTAGAGAGGCTCTACACAACGAGTATAGGACTAGAATAAAGAATAAATAACATAGTCCCTTTAAAAATATATATGGATGGAGATGTATTAAAGACCATGGACAAAGAAATTTTAAGGGGTTAAGTTTATTAGAAAATAGATAGATGAATCTATCACACCAAAGGAAAAAGAGCACCCCGTGATCCATGGTCTATATCACTAAGTGAAAGCCAAGGAGCATAGCTATTAGGTAAAACCTACCCAGACTCTGTCCAGGTCACTAAAAAGTATACTGCATACTAAGGAACCCGACAAATCTTCAATGTATAATACCAACAAGTTCAATAGGAGGCATTTTCTAATAGAAGGTTTAAAAACAAAGATTATATCAGCAAAGGTCACAAATGCAGCTAAGCTGAAAGCAGCAACAGGACAGAGATATAGTGGGGGCTTTACCTTGAAGATAGCAGCCATACACGTGTGTGTCTCTCATCTACCACGGCGTCGCTCTAAGAATTAAATTCCGGCAGCGCCTTACATATCCCCAACCCGGAAGTGATCAGGGCGCAGCTGTGCGCTCCTTCTCAGTGTCCCTCCGTCTATTGCGCAAGCGCGGGATACGCGCGTGCGCAGAAGAAAATAAACAAGATGGAGCAAGGGAAAAGCTGGAGGGCGTGACTTCGGCGGGGACTTACATACCAAGCGGTCCCCGTCCGCCGTCACTCCAGATGAATGGAGGTAAATCCGGGTCAGGCAGCCAGCGCATTGTGAATTACATATGCGCTACTATTCCTTGCTGAACATAGTGTCCGCAGTGGAATGAAGGGGGATAGGTGGTGAAAAACCCCTGAATGGCTGCCACATGTCCGCCCATGGGGGGGAGAATGAACTCCTCAGGTCTCGGTGGCTGAAGAGGCAGAGCCAAGGGGGAGGCATGACATTCACATTAAGGATGACAAAAAACATATAAAAGTTGATAGCGGTCATACGGCTGAGGGCCCGGGCACGGAGCGGGGCAACCCAAACTAGTAGTCCCACCCTGAAAGCCAGAACCGTCAGCCGACGGCAGCCACCAAGACTGGAACATAATTAAATAAAAACCATCCCAACAGGAGATTGCCAAAATCAAATGTATTCAAAATCTCACAATGGGAAAAAAGGATACAATTAAATATAAACTTTAAAGGTAACATTTTATACTAAAATGCTGGATATATTCAAAGGGTATTGGCGCCTAGGTAAGTGAGAATGAATGACAAAAAAAGAGAGGGCTCATGGATCTGAATAAATGAACCAACAATTTAGAGCATTTTTAAGGCATTTTTAAAGAAAGGAAGGAAGGAAACTCCCTTCACCCCAGAATCTATTCTGTCCTTTCTTTTTTGAACTGAATGTATTTTGTTTATTTTGGTTTTGTTGTGTATATATATATATATATATATATGTTTTTTGTCATTATTTGTGTATACTTATTTATAATAAAATATATTTGAATTTTATGTATTACTATTATTACACGATACCGTAATACTCCCTACTGTTCCCACTTAACTATTAGGAAATTCTCTCTTTTTTGAGTATTTTTCCCTGATGGTTTGAGCTTATGCTCAGTTTTCCCATATATTTAGTGGTTGGATAAAAGTTTTAGCATATTATAACTCTTTTAGTAATTGAATAGTACATTTTTTTTTATTAGAGGTTTATATATCAGACCAAAAAAACAGTTAGCATTTATTGAAAAAATGCAAAGTGTTCCTTGAATGATGCTGGGCCAAGCAAGCAATCTCCTGTGTTCACAAAACGCAGCAGGGTAGCCTCTTGGCATTGAACCATAAAGCTACTGGCAATCCCTGCATTAGTGGTGCCTACCACAGTGATATCCAGCTTCTACCAGGATCATACATACTTACATTGGTCCACGCTGGGCCAATTTAATTATGCAAAAATCACTATATCTAAACTTCAGCTTTAAACACTTATAGAATAATAAACTGCATTTGACCATATCAAAATATAGCACAAAATAAAATGAAAAAGTGTAATAAAGCTGCTACGTCAAAGTCAAAATGAACCTTCTTGATTTATTGTTTGTAGTGAAGTCAGGCTGCATAGACCAATAAATACGCTTGACAGAATCTACTACTTACTTACTTACTGTTAGCTGTGGCTGCTCTGACTGTGTGGGTGAATGGTAAGCTGACGTGTGGCAGTCCATGGAAGCATTTGCCTGGTGTAAGGGACAGATTATTACCTCTGGACAACCGGCATTTGTGATTACCCATGGCTAAACACTGGTGACTTCAGCTGCAAGAGACTGTTGATTCTTGCCATCAGAATTCGCAGACTGGCCCTAATTGCCCATGTGAATAAGGCCTAAAAGACAATCATATCTATTACTCTCTATGCAGCCTGGCTGCCTTACAGTAATAAGTCAAGAGAGTTCAATTTGGGCTTTAAAAGAAGACTACCAACAAATTTAGGCCTAAATTATTAGCAGCATTTATGATTTAGTACTGCATGTTAATTGGTTAAAAGACATACTTGAAAACAGTTGACTTTCATGAAGATAGAAATTAGCTTATTCTGTTAGCCACCCGCTTAAAAAAGGCTCTGCCCATTTTCAGGAAAATGGGCAAGTATTTTTTTGTGTCAGGGAGGGAGACTTACCATGATGGTAGGTGTGGCTTATCATCAGCGGGAAGGGGGCCTGATTATACTATTTGAAAAATCTCACACCATGGTGGAAATTGCATGTTTTCTCTGTTATTTTTCAGTTTTAAAGAATGGGCATTTATAAGAAGTGTGGCAGACTGGCCATCAGTGAAATCTGAGGTAGGTCCATGTCAGGATCTTGTCAAATATATTTCATTAAAGCCCAACTCCACCCAGGACTTTTTCTATTATGGATAAAGCAGAGACAGGTTTTTATTGTCAGCTTTAATAAGAAAGGTGGAGTTGATTTCTCATCACCTCCTGTCAGGGGTATATACTGTACTTCCATCGACTTATTCAAAAACACATTTTTAGTAGAATAAGAGAATAGGAACAGGTTATTATCATTGCTGTCCCACTGACAAACACATGCCATTTTTCTTGTGTGGACATCAAAGGGACAGGAAGTGAGGGGACATCTCCCCAATGGGAGAGAACAAAGAACTAACAGAAATGTATTTTCTTACCCACCCTATCCAAAACTAAAAAAGTTAGTATTTAAAGTGCACCTTATGTGGTTCTACCCATGATAAAGATTTTTTCGAAGAGTCATATTTGAGACATAATGTCGGTCCTAGCACATTGGGTTAAATAGAAATCCACATGTCAAGGTTATATACACCAGATTCAAATTTTGTGGTTCAGGCCAAGAATAAAATGTGATATATTGCAGTTTACCAGTCCGTCCTTAGATGCGGTGGCTGTAGTAGTTTTCCTTTTCCAGGCTTGGGTAGAACCAGCATATTGGATATGCTGGTTAGCATGTGATTACTGCCAGTGGCTATAGTTGCTAGCAGTAACCACCGTGTTCTCCCACCTGGGATGGCTCCTAGTGCCTTCTGCCTGTGATTCCCCCATCAACACTGACTGTATTTACAGGGGAATCTAGTAATTTTTAAAAATGAAAAAAAAATCACATAATCAATGGCCTGCTTTTGTTTCTACAGTGAATTTGATTCTACACTAAAACTAATAAATAATGTCAGCTTATTTTCTTGCTGTACAGGTGCACTTAAATTTTTTTGCCATTATATGTCACATTTGTGCTTTTATTTTTTGTCAGGAGTGGACATTGCGGATTCTGTCCTGGGAACTTGGAAGCAAACTCGATAAAAACCTGACAAAGTAAGTCTGATTAGCCCTTAAACCAATTTTCATTCTTTTCCTTATAGTAAGCCATAATCCATATAAGTGTATTGGAGTTCTATTAACAGGTCATGCTGACAAAAACCTGTTAAAAAGAACCACTCTTATCACCACTTAAGGACCAAGCCTCTTTCTGAGATTTGTTGTTTACAAGTTAAAAACATTTTTGTTTGCTAGAAAATTATTTAGAACCCCCAAACATTATACATTTTTTTTCTAACACCCTAGAGAATAAAATGGCGGTCGTTGCAAATACTTTCTGTCACACCGTATTTGAGCAGTGGTCTTACAAGCGCACTTTTTTTTGGAAAAAAATACACTTTTTTTTTAATTAAAACATAAGACAACAGAAAAGTTAGCCCAATTTTTTTTATATTGTGAAAGATAATGTAAATTGATACCCAACATGTCACATTTCAAAATTGCGCCCGCTCGTGGAGTGGCGACAAACTTTTACCCTTAAAAATCTCCATAGGCGATGTTTAAAAAATGCTACAGGTTGCTGTTATGAGTTACAGAGGAGGTCTAGGGCTAGACTTATTGCTCTTGCTCTACCGATCACTGCGATACCTCACATGTGTGGTTTGAACACCGTTTTCATATGCGGGCGCTACTCACGTATGCGTTCGCTTCTACACACAAGATCGTCGGGACAGGGTGCGTTTAAAAACAAAATGTTTTTCTTATTTATTTTACCTTTTATTGATAAAACATTGTAAACATCCCATGTAACAGAAATAAAGCATGACAGGACCTATTAAATATGAGATCTGGGGTCAAAAATACCTTAGATCTCATATTTAGACTAAAATGCAATAAAAAAAAGTGTAATTTAAAAATATAATTTAAAAAAAATGGCCCTTTAGGTGCTATGGGTGGAAGTGATGTGCATTGTTATAGAGACGGGTGGGGGCCATCTTCCACTCACTTGTCTCCATGGCCAGCAAGGGTGAAGATCTGATCGCCTCCGCCGATGGCTCCGGTAAGCAGCGGGAGGGAGGGCCCTCTCCTGCCACCGATAAAAGTGATCTCGTGGTGAACCCGCCACAGAGACCACTTTTATCTGAAACCAGAACGCTCACTGAAGAAGAGGATATCGGGGGTTATGGTGGCTAGCTGCTGCCATAACAACGATATTCCTCTTCAAACAGCCGATGTTTGGAAGTGGTTAAACAAAAATGTAAATGTAAATATAAGATAAAAATACTTATATTTTCCAACATGTTTAGATATCGTGCGTCATATTCTTTCCCATTGGTATTTAAAAAAAGACATAAAGAGAGGCTGCAAAATAATTTCTGTAAAGGAAATCAAGCCTACCCATTCAGGAGAGCCCTAACTTCAGCTTTGCAGTTGAATCCCATCTTCCCTTTAAATCTGCACAAATATTCCCACTTTTCTGAAATCCTGCTCACCTTCTAAATATCATGCCCCTTTTGATTTTGTTGCCCTTGGTGGTGATTCATTTGTCACTTTTGCAGATTTTGCCATGTACAGAATGTATTCTCATATAGAATGAATCTTATACTGCAGCCATTGAATGTTTTTCTGCTTTTATTCTGTCCTCCTTATAAGACTTTTACATCACTGCCTTTCCTAAATTGTCCTATACAGTAGAGTCATCTTTTCATCCCTATAAAAAGGGCTGTACCTAACAATGACTTCATGCAGCTAAATTATACCCTTACATTCTGTTTGCAATAATGACTTTTTAATTACAGGAAGATTAAATTTCCAGTTTAGTGAACTATGTTTATTTAGGAGAGCTGGTAAAATTACAGTGCATTAAGAAAGGACTTGCCAGTTTGGTAATACGGGTTCACCAAATTAAACGTGCATTTGCATTTGTCTCATTTAGATGCAATTTTCACGTGGATGAAGGAAATAATCCAGTTGAGTTCTATGGGCAACCAGAACAGCTGATACTTTTATAAATAATGCCCATTGACTCTGATGATAACCCTGGAAGTCCATAGATACTTATGGACTTTTGGGACACATGCATTGTAAGGTAGGCCATAGATGGTGCAATTTTCTTTCCTGCAACTGTGGGTTGCAGGCAGGGCTTCTTTTTCCATAGAGAATAGACGCAGGCAGTCCCCACTTCTGAGTCAACCTTGTCTCCGCCCTCTATCTATCTCCAAGCACAACCCTTGGTTCCATCCCTACCTACCTTCCAGTGCCGCCCCTTTTAGGGAATACAGAACCAAGTATCATTTTGTGGTAAATAATTTGTATGGAATTTGTGTGTTGATGATAATAGGAAAAGCAGTCAAATAGATCCCCTTCCCCAGCAAAAATAGATCCCTCAAAAATAATAGACCCTCTCTGCAACATAAGATTCCCCACAAAAAAATACCCCCCCAGCAACAATAGATCCACCACAGCAACAATAGACCCCAGCAAGTAACAATGGATCTTCCAGCAGCCAACATTAATAGACCCTACAGCAGTTAGCAACAATAGCCTCTCCCTCAACAGTAGATGCCTCCCAGCAACAAAAGTTCTCCCACCAGCAGCAGTCGACATCCCCAGCAACAATAGATCCCCCAGCAGCTGGGATCAATAGGGAGGGGGGGAGCTATCCCTGCCAGGAGAACACAGCGATTATTGCTAGCGGCTATTCCGACATGCTGGTTTTACCCAAGTTGATCGATGGGTCAACTTGGGTGCATTGGACCTGCCTATATATAGCTAGAAGCTTGGCTGGTTCATCAGGGACCAGTCAAGATTCCAATTCGAACCCTCTATGACCGTCTTGAAGATTAATAGAGATAAAAGGCTATAGAGTGGGCAGTAAACTTATTTCTGATTGGTTGCTAGCACTTAATCTCTGTCTATACATTTTCTTTTACATTGAGCCCATGGTAATATGCATCCATGTTTTTTTCTTCAAAGAAAAACATATGTAGTAAGTGTTTTCACATCTTCATTTCATCTGACTGGTGCAGCCAAATTAGGAGGGTGCTCTTTCTACAAATAAATCCTAAAAACACCAAAGTTTGTACAGACAAGAGGCAAAAAGCACACTGCCAGCGCCAGATCTAAAAAAATAATGATTTTATTTTGACATCAGTAAAGGTGAATGAATACCCTAACAGCAGTTATCCAAATACTTGGTAAACCTTACTGCTCCAACACCACACAGAGAACACCATTAGTGGTAACATCCAGTATACACTGTGTAATCACGATTTGAAAGTCCTGTTTGCTACTATGCTTTAATACGTGTATATATTAGCACCATTGGTGTTGTCTGTGTGGTGTTGGGGTTTTAACATTCACCCAACATTTGGATAATTGCTCTTAGATTATTTATTTGGCTTTAATGATGTCAAAATCTAATCATTGCTTTTGTAGATATGGGATCTTAGGGTCAGGGTACTTTTTTCCTACCATCTATACATGCTCCCATGTTTTCCCTATCCCTGTGTGTCCTAAAATGCTGATATTTTGTCATGGATAAATGCTGAAGCATCAAATCATCCACTTTTTCATCCATTTTTGTTTTAGATAGCAGTTTTCATGGCTTTAATGAGTTCTGTTTCTCTTCAATTCCTATAATGGAGACAGTGGTTACATGAGTCAGGATGTGAAGAAAAAAAAAATCTGCAGCTGGGAGATAGATAGCAATAAAAAGTTGACAGGGGTTCTAGAACCCCCCCCATTAAAAAAAAGTATTTTTATTTATGTTTGGTTTTCTTTTGTAGATTTTCCCGCGCTTGCTGTTTTGTGAAAGAAAGAGTAAAGCGGTCCATACATTGATTGTAATTTGAGCGTTTCAGGAGTGACCGGACAAATTTCAATCCATGTGTGGGCACTGTATTTGAGCAAAGCTTAATCTACCGATTGACTTCTGTTCAACCATCCTGTTGGATTTTTGCTGCTTGATCAGTGGCGCATTCTATAGCCCAGTGTATCATGACAGTGGGGAAGTCTACCTCCTGTCGGAATACAAAGAGGATTTTGCCATCCACCTCAAGTGTGTGGATGGAGTAATGAGGTCAGTTTTTTTTTTATTCAACCCCAAAAAAAACTGACAAATGTATGTGCAGCTTAAGTGAGGGGAAATCTCTGTTAACAAGCCTTGGGTAACAATAAAAATCTAACATAAGTTCTCACTCAGTCCAAAACTAAAACAAACAGCGATGGCTGGAAATATACTTTAGGAGGTCTGTTTATAAATGTCTTCACACAAGATTCACACATCATTCATTAAAGATTGAAACAATTTCTAATTGGATTCAATTGAAAAAAATGTGTGAATCATGGGTGAAAGCTGTGTGATTCTTGTGTAAAGACATTTATAAACAGACCTCTTAAAGTGTATTTCCAGCCACCTCTTTTTGTATAAATGCACCCCAAGTATCATAAAGTCTCACTTTTTCTGTTGATGTTTTCTTTCTGTAATGGCTGTAAAACCAATAGGTAGAGTGAAAAACTCTTTCATTGATCATGTCAGGTGGCATCAAGTGGGAACCATTTCCCCATTCCTCAGGAGTTATATACCATGACATGCATTAATTTAACCTGATGCCATCTATCCAACGCTTGTATAAAAGTGCTCTCATCCTTTCACTCCATTCAAGACCATTTTCTTAGGAACCCAACTGGGCCTCCATCAGGCAACAATGAGTTTTCCACAATTTTCCAGCAATTGTTTAATGGAACTCCCTCCACGATTTCTAATCCCTGAATCTATCCAAAGCTGGAATTTCAGTTTTAGGTTTTTAGCAAAATACCTAACTCAGCTGCTGGAAGCAACTTTTCCAGATTCAAGGGTAATATACCTGCTTCAGTGCAGTTATGCTAAAGCTATTCAGCTTACTGTTATTGAAGTTACTGTCTCAAAGTAGATGAATTGTAGCAGTCAAGAATAAGCTGCTTCCAGCTAAGATTTTCTAAGCTTCTTGGAATATTCCCCTTAAATTAGAAAATGTCACTAAATTTTCAGACTTTCAGGTTACTTCTATACTGAATCTATGAATCCATTATTGTCATCATCTAACAATTAATAATCCCATTTGCTCTCTCTTTTTTAGATATGATCTGGCAAACCTGGGCATATTTTACCAAGACCTAAATCTCAAGACAATAGCTGAGAGCCCTTCTACCAGTGTAAGTAAAGAATGATTTAGAAAAGCCTAATACTGAATGAGGCTTTTAGGTACACAACCAAATCTAAAAGCCATACCATTTAATCATAGAATGTAAAATTGCAATTACACAATGAAATTATGTACAACAATTAGTAATTCCATAGAAATATGGTTGAAAAACAATTATACCATACACATAAGTATAAATCTTGCCAAGTATCGGTTGGCACATTTGAAGCACTAGCATGATATATTGAAAGTAATATTTTTATTGAACAGATGTGTGGATTAGTTTTTCCAAGCTGATGGGATAAGTGTACCAAGATATATCAGATGACTTCCTCAAGAGGTCTTGCATAGTGTAACTTCACAGTTCCATCTTCAATTGTTTTTACTAATAACACGGACAGTCCAGAGAAGAGGCAAAGAGAAAAATTCTAGATGAGATACTAATCTTATGGCCTCCTGGTTTCTTCTGTTTGTATAAACTCTGGGAAAACAGAGCATTGGTGAAAAGCTGACAATCCTGTAGTGTTTTCTCAGGGTACATTTTCATAATAGATAGATTTAATCTTTAAAGGGCAGAGGAGTGTTTATTTTATTAACTCTAGCTTATTCTTTTTCTACAGCTTTCTAATCTACTGTCTAACTTTGGAGGTCAGTTGGGTCTGTGGATGAGTTGCTCTATGGTCTGCGTCCTAGAGATTGCAGAAATTTTCCTCATTGACTCCTTCTGGGTAGTCTTACGTCAGAAATGGAACAAATTCATCAGATGGTGGAAGAATCGTAAGGAACAAACAGAACATACCCCTGACCCACCTTCTTCAGGCATAGCTGGTCATGACAACCCATGCCTGACAGATGATGATCCACCTACTTTTAACACAGCCCTACAATTGCCTCAAACTCAACACTGCCAAGTACCAAGAACACCACCACCCTTATATAGGTCTCTACAGCTACAATCAACTTTCAATGAGTTGTCTCCAAGTGAAGACGATATTATGTCTATAGAATATATGTAAGAAACTTCATAGAGAGAACTTTTTAGTCACTTATGAATTCTTACACTAAAAAAGCCATAGTTCAAAAGAGAAGCTGAATTGTTCAAAGGATCTTGGTAGTAAATGTTATTTTTGGTGCTTGATTGAAATTCAATGTAGACTTTTGATCCCTCACAATGTGCAACAACTGAGCTGACAATTTTTCACTGGCTGGTATTGTCACTTAGTTATATACCTATGATTATTAAATAATTGCATATAATGCTAATTTGACTTTCACAACTAGGTATTTTTAAGTTTAGTTGAAAATTCAGTTTAAATCTGCTAAATGCATTTCGGATGCATCAAAGCAAAAGTTGCTCAATGTCTAACAGTTCATGTAAGAAAGAAGTCTGAGTAGAAAAGCCTGTCTCCCGCCAGCAGCCTGATCTGTGTAGGGAAGCAGTGGTCTTTCTGTATGCCATTAGACATTGAGAACCTTTTGTTTTAATGCACCTGAAGTGCATTTAACAAATTTAAACTAAAAGTTCAATCGTTTTTTTATTGATTATATGAGCAGTTGTAATAATATGGTGGGACACTAATGCCTAGGTGTAGGCTAGTTTTAATGAAATTGATGGTCCTTTTGGTACTGTATTGATTTACAAAAACTGTATTTTTTTCTTAAAATATTACTTGTTTTAGCTGTTTTCAGGGTACTAATTTCAGGCAGAGCAGTTTTTGGTAGCCTGATAGTAACTCAAATATGTTCTGTGGATATGAAGACATTTAATACAGATAGCAAAACAAATGGCCAATAAGCTTAAAAGCAAATACAAATGTTATATCAGTGATGACGAACCTTGGCACCCCAGATGTTTTGGAACTACATTTCCCATGATGCTCATCTTCACTACAGAGTGCCGGAGCATCATGGGAAATGTAGTTCCAAAACATCTGGGGCGACGAGGTTCACCATCACTGTGTTATATCAATACATTTAACAATCATCAACAGAAAGAATATACAAACCTTGTGGTGGACTCAAAGAAATCATATGGTCTGCATGGAGTGGTCACAGGGGCATGACTAGCAATCACAGGGCCCTGTAGCAAAACTTTTAACGGGCCCCAACAGAAAACAAAACAAAACACTATTGTGTAGAACCCTAATTGCAATGGCAGTGACAAAAGACTGAAAAGAATGCTGCAGTGTAAAATAGAGACTTTACAGCATGCCACACGGAGTGAAAAAGGGCAAAAAAGGGAGGTGGTGTGGAATAGGGAATGTTCAGCGTGGTAAATTGGGGTTGAAAACGTTTTTATGAAAACAGTCAAAACACATATGTAAGACACAAGATTAAACAGTAAGTCTGCTCAATGGCTATCGCCCATAGCATGACTTGTACATATTAACAATATAGTAGAAAAATTGTGAGGAGTGTCACTATAAAACACCAGAACCTTTTTTATCTGTCTTTTATATAAGAAAAAGAGAAAAAACGAAATAAAATAGGAAAAAGGAAACCAAAGGAAAGGGTAGGAAGGGGGAGGGCAGGGCCGGATTAAGAGCATCATGTGCTTGGTGCTGAGGATTTTGGTGGACCTTTTACTGGGCACCCTTCTGCTTTCCAAGAGCCTGTGCTGGCATGTGCCACAACTCAAAAGAGTACAACCACACAGGCAAACACTAGGGAAGCCTGGTATTTGATTTGCCAAGTTTCTGTAAGGGCCTTGCATTGGCGTGCACTCCGAGCTGAAAGAGTGCAGCTGCGCAGGCCTAACACTATGGAAGCCCCAGACTTCTGTAACAGCCCTGCATTGGCGTGCCCCAGGCTTCTGTTAGGACTCCTGCTCATGCAGTGCCCATTATCAATCCCACCACCCTGCCCAGGCGGTGCATTTGGAATGCAGGGCCCATCAGGAGAGATCTCTTCCCGTCGACCCATTGGGTCCATGGGCAGTCCATGGGCAGTCTGTCCTTTTTGGGTGGCTGGGCCTATATTAAAGTAGGGGCCTGGAGCTGCAGCTCCAATAGCCCCTACGTTAATCCAGCCCTGGGGGAGGGGAGGATACAGAGGGTGAGAGAAGAAAATAAGGAGGAAAGAATGGCTGGGAAAATACTCTGATAACATCAAGTTTTTAGTAGTGTCATCACTAGAAGCCCTGTGTCAAGGTAAAGCCAGAGATGGCCCCATCGGGTTCGAGAGCATGGTTGTGAGGGTATCAGAGAAAGAGAAGCGGAGCAAAATATACCATAAAGCCTTATATTTGTCAAATGTGTTATTATCCAGTGCCAGCTTCTCCTCCATTCTCATGATGTCATTCACAGAGGGGGAATGGTGATGTAGTGGCAGTCTTCCAATATAAGGGGATAAGCTGCTGAGCTGCTGGAGTTGGTGTTAGAGGCTCTTCATAAATTGTACTATATATCTTAAATACCTGAGTCCAGAAAGGGGCATATCCTCTCACATTCCCACCATGGAAAGATTTTATGTAATGTTCAGCATGGTAAATTAAATGAGGTGTTGTTAAATAGGGAATATACAGCATGTTATATGGAATGAGGCAGTGGAAATAGAGAACATACAGCATGGAATGTGGAATGAGATGGTGCAGCATGAGAAATGTATAGCATTTTATACTGAATGGCATTAGGATTATTCAGCATGGCATATGCAATGATGGGGTGTGATTGAGGATGTAAAGCATGGCATACGGAATGATGCTTGGCAACATAGGTAATATACAGCATTGCATTTGGAATGAGGGATGCGAAAAGGAATTGGACAGCATCGCACTTTGAACAAGGGGATGCAGAATGGTGCATGGCAAGCATGCCATATGAAATAAAGCATTGTGGTGAAGGGAACTTACAACAGAGTGAGACAGTGGAGAGTAGCTATAAAGGTCATAAAAAATGGCTTATCTGTGCTGCTGCTGCTCAAGCTGACCCTTTTAAGACCTCCATCATCAAGTCAGAGGGAAATGGGGGGGGGGGGGGGGGGGTGAGATGGTTGGTCAGAACCCCAGGGATGAGAAGTGCTGGGTAGAAGATTTCCTTTTCTGTCAATCTCACACTGAAAGAACAGAAGTGTAATTGACAGAACAGCAAATGAGCCACATAGGATATGACAGCTTACCTTATCACTGCTGCAATTTGTAAACACCGAAGCAAATAGATTAAGTCTTCCACTACTAACTTCTTCTGTGGCTCAGTCAGATGATAACTATTGCAGAATATGGCAGAAGAACTGAGTGATAGAAGAATTCCTTTGCAGACTTCTGTGTTCACAAATGGTAGCGGTGGTCAGATGAACTGTCAAATCCTTTGCCGGTCGAGTGTGATTGGAGGTCTAGATGGGGTTAGGCTGCCTGGTGTGATTGGAAGAACAGAACATCTCCTGCCGACCCTTCTCATCTCTAGGATACTGATGCCACATGGTCTGCTATGGCAGTAATTCCACCAATAAGTGATCACAGACTAAAAGTTAGTGGATTTAAAGTAGATGAAAACCCAGTCACTAAAACTTTGTAAAAGCTTTAACATGTTTTAAATGTTAATATGTTTAAAGTCTTTGAAAATCTGAAGTTTTCTTTAAAAACATAACAGCTTAGCTTTAATTGCATCCAATTATCCTTTACACTGACACGGCTTGCATCCAGAAGTTCCCAGTAAACATAGCTGCAGAAAGTATACAAAATATATTGTCCATCAGATCCCTCAGCATATCAGCAGTTTCTGTGAGAAGGTTTCTGGTGTGACACAGTGCTTCAAAACTCAGAAAGTGTATTAATATCTCCTCACCCCAACTGGGTCCCTATGTAATCCTACTCAGGGAACTTGTCTTTTATATATCAATATATTCAAGTTATGGTAGAATGCCTCTTTAGGTCACCTAACCTTAGTTAGTGCTTCCAATAAAGTTGATCATTTTCCACTCGGGTGATTCAGGAGATTGAAATGAATATAGTTTTGTGTTTTTGTCATTAAATGCCAATTTTGTGGACTAGGGTTTATGTACCTGGCTAGTCTAGGTTTTGTAGGAGCTAGTTTTTTTTTTTCACTAGAAGCTAAGGAGAGGTTATCCAACACTAAACACAGACCTCAGCACTGACCAGGATACACATGATTTAGAGTAAAGTATTAGGACATGTTTGAGTTCTGCCAGTAATTCATTCGGTGGTCAACTTAGAAGCTCTTGTCTACCACCATACTTTCCCAGTAGATATTGAAGTGAAACTCCAGCAGATGCTGTATAAAACCTGTAGCTGAGTTATTTGGTTAATCAAAATGACATGAATTCGGTTAATAAATAATACTAATAATATTCCATTAAGTCTGCCTTTTATATTAACTTGACATTATCCACTGCATTCCAAAAGCGAGGAGGAAAGTGGGACTGTAGGACTGTAAGCCAATATGGCTAGGTTACACAGACCTATCTTATTGAATAAACTTGAGGTGGAGAGGTGACACAGAAAGTAGAAATGCAGGCTCTAAATTATCTACCCACTAGCTATACAGCCTGGTAACAATATGAGTCCCAAGAGTAGCTAGGCCGAATGACAAACATTTTGGTGCTATTATTCTAAATCGTATATTTTGCTGTTTGTTGTGCATTCTGCTTTAATCAACTCACAATCATCTCTCTTTAATCATCTTTAATCATCTGAGCTGTGTTCACCTAGAAGTGAAATTCTGCTTATACTAAAACAAACATGGACAGATTTCCTGTAGGTAAAAACCCTATAGCTGAAATTGCATCATTTTACAGAAAAAAATTCTCTTACGTAAACCTATTTTTGAAATATGTACCTATCCAAAAAATGCAAAATTTTTGGTATTCATAACTATTTGTAACACATTTTACTGATCTTTATGACTTGTTTAACACTTGTTTTGCGTGCTATAGGATTTTTGTGCTGTGCACAAAATGCTGCTATGTTTATTAGAGAGTTACTAGCCTATTCTGTGGCTTGACAAAGAGGTCAATAGGGATGAACACTGTCCTGTAGCACTATCTTGCACCTTCAGGTTACCAGCAACATGAATGTACTGTACAGGTTAAGCATTCTTTATACAACAAGTATAAATACATAGATATTTTAAAATATATATATTTGTACTCATGTATGTACATATTAAGAGAGATAGTATGTATATTAGTATACTATATTTAAGATTGATGTGAATTTTGTCTTTTTAATAAAATATTTCCATTGAGTGTCATTGTGTGTTTTGGCTTTAAAAATAATGATGCTCAGCAGCCAAACTTTAGCAACAAAGGATATTCTTGGTATATTCGTTTCTAAAATATAGGATGTGGTTTGATGCACCCCGTAAAGCAACTCCATTCCCAGTGCAAACATATACAAACAGATTTGTCCTTGGGACTTTGAATGAGGCGCAACACACCCACTAAAGGAATAAATGATATGCAGATTTATTGAATGGTACAAAACTACTAAAATAGCATATCAGACAAATACCATGCTAATAGGCAGATTTGTAGTAATTGACATGACCCTAACAAAATACAGTATTCCAAAAATCAGTAAACAATTAGTTTAAAAGGTGCATCTTTAAGACCTGATTCGTTTTGTTAATCAACATTCACTTCCTTAGGGGTTGATGCACACACAAATATCTGTAAAGTAAAATGATTTTAAAATACATGACAAAGTTGGTAAAAAATACAACTGTGTTAAAGCTGAGGTTCACCATGAGGTGACCCATACTTACAAATTTGCTAAAAATTAAAGCACATGATTATATAACAATGGTGACCACCAGGAATGTCTGACCTGGGAGTTGTGGGCATAGGATCTGCAAGGACCCATGAGGATAAACAGAGCAGGATGTAGTACAGGCAACAAAGGCAATAGGTCCAATCCAACATATCAACCTGAGTGATGGCTGTGAAAAATATACAGTATTTGTATGTCAAATAAGATTATATATTTGTATCCAACTATAGATCAGCCACGGTAAAGTAATAATGTTATAGTGTAAAATACCAGAAAGGTTATAGGCTGATGTTACTGTAGGTGTACCTGGATAAATAAAAGGAGAAATTAACCCAATTACCCAGAATCAGTGACAAAAATTAAGGGAAAAATTAAACTATGTGAAAGGAAGTCTGCTAAGGAATGTTGGAAGAGAGGGAAACGACAAAACAACCAACCATCCAAACCACGTGACTGTACTATTTTAGTTTGTTTTTTATTTTAGGTAATACTGTAGTATAGAGGTTTAACCCACTACTTAGTTGATAAATTAATGATCTGAGAACCCATGCTTTTGAAGCAGGAGAGCTATTCCCAAACACATCAACTGCAGGAACCATACTGTTTCTTAAATACAGAACACCTGATTTAAAAACATATATCAATAAGGAAGTGCCAAAAGAGTACTTCAAAAACAATGGATACCACATCCTATTACACTACAAACGAAAAAACATTATTGGAGGTCATGGTTTTTCCCAAGACCTCAAAGACAGAAAACAAACGAAATAAAAAAAAATATTTTTAACTATTGTCATAAACTTTGATATTTTTATATTGAGTTTATTTTCTGTTTTTGGGGTACCAGGAAAATCTATGACCTCCTATGTTTAATATTTTTGAATTTGTGATTTAAAAACATGCCAGTACTAAGATGTTTTTCCACAAGTACATCTCCAACTTGTCTTGATAGTTTAAATGTGATTGATGAAACAGGAAGCAGAGAAGGTGGATATAACGTTGCACAGGCATTGTGAGTGCACTTTAAGTCTGGCTTCTGTCCAGTTTCTTTGAATGAACAGTTTAGGTCTGCCAAACACACTCTCAGACCCATTCAGGAAAATTCATGTAAACAAAATTCAGAAGTGCACTCAAACAGCCAGCAATTCCATCATTCATAGTTAAACTAAACAGCTAAGTCTATACAAAATAGTCATTGCAGTGGTAACTAGCAACCAGTAGAAGGAAGAATAAGATTTGAAGCAACAAACAAAACATTTTGCATTGGCTGAGCCCTTGTATATAGACTTCTGGCAGTTGATGTGGGGTGTTGAGGCTGTGACTTCCCTTACAGGTGGTAATTCTTAAAGTTTAATCATGAGAACTTTGGAGTCTGGACCCCAATTTGATTTCAAAATGCAGGTCAGGAGATGGTGATCTGTGGATCAAATACACTTGTCAATGAAGTCTGATTCATTTCAGAAGCGTCTCAAACTAATCTAAAACGAATGCCATTGACATGTGGGCAGCCATTAAATAAGCAATGTTTATCCTCTCTCCTTTGACATGAAGTAGATCTGTGATAAAAGAATGAAAAAAATCATAATCCCTACTTCGACCTGATTTTCCAAAAGACATAATGACTCCAGTCTTAAATGGCTGTCGGAAAACCATTCATAAAAGCAGTCTAGAAGGAAATACAATTCTCTGAGTCTATATAGAAATTAGTATGAATTAGTATCCTAGGCACCACATCTCTAAAGAGAATGCAAAGAGAAACAAAAAGAAAATTGTGATACTTTTAACCACTTGCCTACAATGCACTTTCACCCCCTTCCTGCCCAGACCAATTTTCAGCTTTCAGCGCTTTCACATTTTGAATGACAATTACTCAGTCATACAACACTGTACCCAAATGAAATTTGTGTCCTTTTTTCACACAAATAGAGCTTTCTTTTGGCGGTATTTAATCATTAGTGGGGGTTTTTTTGTGCTATAAATAAAAAAAGACTGAAAATTTGGTGAAAAAATGTCTCTTTGTTTCTGTCATAAAATTTTGCAAATTAGTAATATTTCTTCATACATTTTGGCCCAAATTTATAAGGCTACATATCTTTGGTGAAAATAATCCTAATTAGTGTATATTATTTGGTCTTTGTAAAAGTTATAGAGTCTGCAAGCTATGGTGCCAAATCACTGAAAATGATCACACCTGATGTACTGAAGACCTATCTCATTTTTTGAAACACTTAGGCTCCATGCACACTGAAGCTGATAAACTGCAGTTTATTGGCGTTTGGGCATTTTTTGTAAAAGCCCATAAACTCCACTCTATGTTAGCCTATGTGTCCATGCACACATGGACGTTTTTCAGCTTTAATGAGCAGTGGAGTTTATGGGCTTTTTTCTGAACGCCAGAAATTCGCGTTCAAAGTGCCGTTTTTCAGCGGCAAAAAACGACAAGCGCTCATTAACGCTCATTAACGCTCATTAACGCTCGTTCATTAGTGTTCGGCATTCTATTTTTCAATGCATTGTGGGATTTTTGGAGTGTCCTCTGTGTATTTTTATAAAAAACGCCCATTAACGCTAACGCTGTAAAACGCTCATTAACGCTCATTAACGCTAGTGTTAAAAGCAGGTTTTTCAACCAGCGTTTTCTGCCAGCAATCTGGCGTCCAGAAATAGCTTTTTTGAGCTTCAGTGTGCATGGAGCCTAACAAGTCAGGAAAGTACAAATATGTCCCTAAATATAAATGATCTTATTTTGGAAAGTGGACACTCCAACGTATAATCTATGAGGCATAATGAGTCTTTTGAATGGTTCATTTTTTTTCCAGAAGTTTTTGGAAAATGTGGAAAAAAAATTAAAACGCATTTTTTTCCACAAAGTTGGAAATTTTAAGACATTTCCAACACATAGCATGTATATAGCAAAAATGACACCCCAAAATACATTCTGCTACTCCTCCTGAGTATGGCAATACCACATGTGTGAGACTTTTACATTTTACTTTTGCCTGGCCACATACAGCCCACCAGTGAAGTAGCACCTTCAAGCATAAATTATATATCTCTTTTCTCAACCACCTATTACACTTTTGATCAATATATGCTTATTGCGATTTTTTTAACCAAAATTATGTAGAAGAATACATATTGGCCTAAACTGATCAAGACATTTATTTATTTATTTATTTAAAATTGAGGGAAATTTATTATAGCAAAAAGTAAAAAATATTTTTTTTTTTCCCAAATTGTCGCTCTTTATTGTTTATAGTGCAAAAAAATAAAAACCGCAGATGTGCTCAAATAACACCAAAAGAAAGCTCTATTTGTGGGAAAAAAGACACACGTTTTGTTTGGGTACATCATTGCATGACCTCACAATTGTCAGTTAAAGCGATGCAGTGCACAAATGTAAAAAGGGCTCTGGTCAGGAAGGGGGTAAAATCTTCTGGGGCTTAAGTAGTTGACAAAACAATATTACCTGCTCCACAGGCTGTGAATATGAAATTCTAATACTATAAACCAGACAAAATTGTGTATGTGACCAAAGCCTGCTATTCAACTTAGTGAGTTTAGTGCTACACCATGAGAAAAAACTTGGAGCAGCGCTAGGGAAAATGAAATAGATCAAATAGAAATGTTCTCCTAAAAATACAAAAATACAAGTATTTACAAAATAAATACATATATATGTAACACTCACATTCATTTAGGGAAGTCACAAAACAAAGGTGCTCATAGTGCAATATGTTAATAGTAAAATCACCAAACAAACACACACATGAATGCACTCACGTAGATTTGTGCCCACAACTTGGCCTCAAGTATGTCCAGCAGCTTCAAGAGAAATCCACACCCTCTTGCTTTTAAAGCCACTGGACATACTGGGTGCCAAGTTATGGGCATAAAGCCATGTGAATACATCTTGCCAACCTGCCCCAGTAGCCCTTTAAAAAGTTGTGAATGTCATGGGTGGGTTGGTCTGGGGGGGTGGTAAAGTTTGACTGATCACATGACCATTGTGATTGACTGTCACAGTGGTCACATAATCTCCTACTGATCATTAAAAGGGACCAAGAGCTGTGTTTTACAGCTCGGTCTCTGTGCTAGGAGTGCACAGTGAGTGCATTTTCAGCATGGTGCATATGGCATTAAAGCCTACCACCTCTGCACATACTGTATGTTATTGCTTCTTGGTCTTCTGGCTAAGATCAAGTGTAGTATCTGTTCTTATCAGTGTATGATGCTTGTATGATGGGGTCCTGAGAGTCCTTTGCTTAGGAAAGAAACAAAATTAGGCACCCACTGGGTAAAGTGGTGGTTGGGAGCATTTCCCTAGTGTGGAGGGTTCCGAGGAGCATAGTGCCTCCTGAACTGTGCTACCTTATCTGGCCGAGGACTGGGAAAGCTAAGGGCCCGCAATGTCAAGTTCCCTCTGAGAATGGAATCCTGGGGGTGCCAGAGTAGTATTATGGATTTTGGACATTCTTGTATGAAACTGCATTAGACCACAGCACTAAAAGTATTTTTCTGTACCATACCTCATGGGCTAGGCCTTTTGGCAAATGGCCTAGCTTTTGTTATAAAGTCACAAGGCCTTGCCACTGCCTTGGCATACTTTTTTTTCCCTTATTCATTTAGAAATAAAAATTGGTAACAGCGCTAGGACAAACAATATAAAGAGAAACTATAGCAACCAGCACAGTTCGTTGATCATCAAACTCGATAAAATATAGTCCAAAGTGCAGCGCTTATTCAAGTTCAATCATTGAAGAGACTGCTGTAGAAACACTATGATAGTGAGAAAGCATCCACCATTTCCAGGAAGTGCAAGGAAAGTCACACAACACCCAGGTGTATCAAATCTGCTTACCAGAGCACAAATAGAGAAGAGCATCAAACCATATATATCACAGCTTCCACTTCTCCACCAAATGGGCAGATGATCACCAGGATTGGGCCACTTTTAGTTGATATCAATCTCTCACAACCACCATGCATGTATCCAAAGAAGCAATCAGGATGACTCATTAAACTTCAGGCTCCAGCAATCCAAAAAGTTTATATATGACATGTAAAGCAAAAGGTGAAGCAACAAAACATAGTAAAGCCCGTGAATAAAAATATATACATTTTATTGTAGTGCACTTACAGTATTGAAGTTACACACGGGCGTCTAAAAAAGCAGTAAGTAACGTCAGAATTCCATATTCAGCATGCTTGCATTAGTCAACCTTACATGTTTCATCCAAGAGGGATATCATCAGAGGCATGACCAAAAGATGCAAGCATGCTCTATATATAATAACCCAATATGAATGTCAGGTGCTGAGTTTCACATTCCATGCAGCAACTGTATGCAAAAGTATGTTTAGCATCAGAACATGCGCACTGTGAGGCTGAAAAACTCCCTCACCAGAGTGTCCCAGGAGGCGTTCCTGCAAACACCCCACCCTATCAGGTAAGAGAAACAGGAGATGATAATCTCTGGAAAATCCCCATAATAAACCGGATGTAGTAATTTAGAGCGCACCAGTTCGTACATCCGGAAACCGGAAGTGGTCACTGGGGCGCAAATTTCGGCAAACCTAATAGATTGAAACATTAGTAATCTCTCACCCTATCAGGTGAGAGATAACACCTACACTCCACTCCAATAGAGGGATGAAGGGTGGAAGTTGTCAACCGGAAATGGTCACTGGAGCACACCCGAAAACCAGAAGTGATCACTGGAACACATCCAGAAGTGGTCACTGAAGCGCAGAGAATGCCCATTCCAATGGAGACCACAGTAAACAGTAGAACCTAGATCTCCCACCTACAATCACAGGGGGAGGGAGGGCTTAAAACAATGTAGAGATAGCCTTTCTAGCCAACACAGTATGCCGTTCTGCGCTGCATCTCAGCCAACACAGGAACCATAAAATAGACATATGAAACCAAGAACCAGCCTTTAAAGCCAGATCTTTATCAACATCCAAAATGAAAAAAATAGACATTGAATATATACAATAAATCAATATGGAGCAAAAAAACTATATAAAAATACTAACAAATAAAATGTGCAATGATAAAAATATGATAAAAAATTTATATAATATATAATCAGCATAATAAAACAAATTATATTGAGGCAATGCATATATATATATATATATATATATATATATATATATATATATATATATATATATATATATATATATATATATAATCAGTGATTCCAAAGTCTAATTAATCAAATGATTGTTAACTAGCACTCCTCTAGGGATACAAGTCAAACATAATCATACATTTTAAAAAATGAATAATAATAAAAAATAGAAAATATATACATAATAAATATATATATATGTATAAAAATTCATAAACTAGTCTAACTATTATTGATGAAACAATTCACATCCCAGTCTATATTCATTCCTAAGCAGTAAATCTATCTATAGCAATAAAACTTGTACCCTGGGGATCTTTTTTATGGCAATCACGATAGTGCCATGAGACATTATGCTTCGGAAATCCCCTATAAATATTGCCAATATGTTCATTAATACGAACATTCATAGCTCGTATAGTGCGACCTACATATTGTAGGCTGCATGGACAAGTTATCCAATAAACCACATTCATTGAGGTACAATTGATAAATGTATTGATATCGACGTTAGATTTAAATTGACACATTTTTCAATCCTTAATCATATTATGACGGCAAACTCTGCAATTCCAACAAGGAAAGAAGCCTTTAGACTTCTGAAAGAAAGGAACATGATTCGGTGTGTCCAAAATATTTGGCGCCACTTAGAGCTTCAGTGGGGGTACCCCTTTAAAAATAACACGTGGACTATCTGGTAGGGTGGACCCAAGAATTTTATCGTTCTTAAGTATGTTCCAATGTTTTGATAAAATTTTATTTATGTCGTAATGCTGCTGGGAATAAGTGGTAACCATGGCCAAACTGAAATTGTTCTCTCCAAAAGATGTTCTATCTTTAGCTGTAAACATTGACTGGCGATCCATATTCGCAACTGACTCAATTAATGGATCCAAGTCGATGACAACATAACCCTCCTCCATAATTTCTCCTTTAGCACAATGGCCTGTCTCAAAAAATCTTTTTTATGAGTACAATTACATCGCAAACATATAAATTGGCTCTTTGGTACAGATTTTAATCACTGAGGATGATGACAACTTCCCCTCCCAATATAGCCGTTTCTGTCAATACTTTTGAAATATGTGGAGGTAATAAAGTTTCCATCCACAATCTCAATGTTCAGATACAAAAAATGTATCTTAGAAGTACTGAATTCAAACTGTAATGAAATACCCAAAGAGTTTCCATTCAGTTGTTCCATAAACAGTGACAGTGACTGCGTGTCACCATTCCATAAGAGGAGGATGTCGTCTATGTATCTACCCCAGAAGACCAACTCCGATCTCCTGTTGGCATAGATGACATCCTCTTCCTATTTGGCCATAAACAGATTTGCCATACCAGGCGCGAACTTCGCGCCCATGGCAACTCCACAATTCTGTAGGTAGTGAACCCCACCAAACCAGAAATAATTATGTGTCATTGCAAATTTTAATAATTTAAAATGAAACATCTTTGATAATTAATCAGACTGACATTTCTCTGTAAAAATAAGTCAATAGCATTTAGTCCATTAGTATGTGATATGATAGTATAAAAGGGAAGCCACATGTTACGTACCTGCCGGATGAGCCTGACGTGCAGTGGGAAGGCTGTCTCGTACAACCCCGGCTTAAGGGCCACCGATGTTGCAACAGTGGTCACAAGAGCCTGGCGGTGCATGGGTGCCTGGTTTGTCTTTGGTCTTGTCAGTTCAGCTGGTGCAGCAGGAAACAGGAAGCAGGCTGGTAAGCTGGGGAGACACTGAATACGTAGTCAGACAAGCCGGGTTTGGTAACAGGTGATCAGATGTAGATATAGACAAAAGGCAGAGAATGGTCAGGATACAGGCAAAGTTCGGCAACAGGATATCAAGCAGTGTAGAGCAGAGAGTGGTTACAAGGCAGGCCAAGGTCAGGATAGCAGAGATCAAATCGTAGTCAAACAAGCCGGGTCAAACACAGGAAACAGATCGGATCACAGGAACAGGCAGTCACTGGAACAGGTATGAGCTGCAGACCAGACAGCAAAGACACAGTGCTGCTGAGGTGTTTAAATAAGGCAGCCTGTTACCAATCACTGAAATTAGTCTATTTTAACCCCTAGGTGGCAGATCCATGACATTGCCCCCCTCTTACGGGCAACCTCCGGGTGCCCAACAGGTCTCTCTTCTGCGGATGACTGCGAAAAAAGGCATTAACCAAGTCTCTGGCATGCACATCCTCTTCAGCCTCCCAAGAGTTATCCTCTGGGCCATAACCTTTCCACTTAACTAGGTACTGTACCTGATTCCTTCTTTTCCTACAGTCTATGATGGCCTCTACCTCGTACTCCTCTTCGCCATTGATGGTCACAGGTTCTGGTGGCCTGGATACTCTATCTGGGAAAGAGTCAGGGACTGCGGGTTTCAAGAGAGAAACATGGAAGACAGGATGTATCTTAAGTGAATCAGGTAAAGATAATTCATAAGCAACCTCATTGAGTTTCTTCTTGACTGGGAATGGTCCCACAAATTTAGGTGCCAGTTTCTTTGAGGGACATGCCAACCTGAGATTCAAAGTAGACAGCCATACCTGGTCTCCCGGGTGGAGAATCAGTTCACCCCTTCTTTTCTTGTCAAAAGCCCTCTTGCTTGTTGCTTGTGCCTTGGTAACCACTTCTTGAAGTAACTTTTTGTTGCGGTTGAGGAAATCCACTGTGTCTTGGACAGCAGGAACTGTGGTCTCTGGAATAAAGTCGGATCTCCTGGAATAAAGTCGGGCAAGAAGGATGGGTGAAAACCATAATTTGCAAAGAAGGGTGACTGACCTGTGGCTGAGTGAGTGGCATTATTGTAGGCGAACTCCGCCAGTGGTAGCAGCGATACCCAGTCATCCTGGACAAAAGTGATAAAGCATCGGATATACTGCTCCAACGTCTGATTGGTCCTCTCTGTCTGTCCATTGGTCTGGGGATGGTAGGCGGAGGACAAAGATCTTTCAATTTTAAGGGCTTCACACAGAGTTTTCCAGAATCGGGAAGTGAACTGAACCCCCCGATCAGAGATAATGTTCATAGGGACTCCATGAAGCCTAACAATCTCTCTGATAAATACTTTAGCCGTCTCCATGGCAGAGGGAGTACTTTTCAGAGGCAAGAAATGGGCCATTTTGGACAATCGGTTCACAACCACGAAGATCGCTGTGCATCCTTCCGATGGGGGAAGTACCACAATTAAATCCATGGCTATCATTCTCCATGGTCTGTCAGGGACTGGCAGTGGCCGAAGTAGACCCCAGGCTCGGTTCTTTGTACCCTTGCTCCGGTTGCAGATTGCACAGGAATTTACGTATCTCTTACAGGTTTCTTCCAGGTCTGGCCACCAGAACGTACGTTTCAGGAGATCAAGCGTCTTGTGCACCCCGAAATGACCTGCTAGGGGATGATCATGACACAGACCCAAAATGGTTATACGTAGACATTCAGGCACAAATACCTTGCTTCCGTTAAACAGCAATCCTTCCTGGAGTGTCAGCGTGACCCCTGGAGGGCTAGGAACATCTGTTGAAGCCTGCTTCATTCGGTTGAGAAGGTTGCCCTGTAAAAGTAGGAAGTTATTTTCAGACAAGATGGTATCTGCCACTGGTGGTTCCTTGGGGTCATCAAACATACGAGACAGTACATCTGGTTTGACATTCTACGAGCCCGGCCGGTACGTAATGTGGAAAACAAATCGGGAAAAGAACAAGGCCCAACGTGCTTGCCGTGGCTTAAGGCGTTTAGCAGTCCTCAGGTACTCAAGATTTTTGTGGTCAGTATAGATCAATATGGGATGCGCTGCTCCCTCCAGGAGGTACATCCATTCTTTAAAGCCTGCCTTTATGGCCAGCAATTCTCGGTCCCCAACGTCATAGTTTCTCTCTGCTGGAGACAGCCTGCAGGAGAAAAAGGCTACTGGATGCATTAGATCCTTAGGGCCTTGGCGTTGGGAGATGACTGCTCCAATAGCAACTTCAGATGCGTCTACTTCTAGTGTATAAGGCAGAGACTGGTCTGGGTGCCCAAGAACAGGTGCTGAAGTAAACAGTCCCTTCAAGGTATCAAATGTGGCTTGTGCCTCGGGTGTCCAATGGAAGCGGAGGTTCTGTTTAGTCAGCTGTGTGATAGGGGTTATGATAGCGGAGAAGCCCCTAATGAACCTCCTGTAAAAGTTGGCAAATCTTACGAAGCGCTGCACCATCTTCTCGTCGGTAGGTGCAGGCCAGTCTAAGATAGCAGAGACTTTTATAGAGTCCATCTTAATGCCTTCAGGTGAGATTATCAGTCCCAGGAATTGGATGCTGCTTCGTTCAAACTCGCTTTTTTCCCCTTTAGCATAGAGTCCGTGTTGGCGGAGCCGGCTCAGCACCCTTTTGACATGATCTCAGTGGGGTTCTAGGGAAATGGAAAAAAATCAAGATGTCATCTAGGTAAACAATCAAAAATATATCCAGGAAGTCTCGGAAAATGTCATTGATAAAGTGTTGGAAGGTAGCCGGGGCATTGCATAGTCCAAAGGGCATCACCAGGTATTCATAGTGGCCGAATCGGGTGCGAAAAGCTGTCTTCCACTCATCCCCTTGACGGATGCGGACTAAATTGTAGGCACCACGTAGATCTAGTTTGGTGAAAATGGTTGCCGACCTTAATCTCTGAAATAGTTTGGGTACTAGAGGGAGAGGATACCATTTTTTAACTGTAATTTTGTTGAACTCCTGATAGTCCACACAAGGTCGTAGGGAGTGGTCCTTTTTCTCCACGAAAAATATTCCTGCTCCTGCTGGGGAGGTAGAGGGTCGGATGAACCCCTTTTCCAAGTTTTCTTGGATATATTCTTTTAGTGCCTCCTGTTCTCGTTCAGCGAGGGGGAAGATTCTACCAAAAGGGATTTCAGACCCTGGAAGCAGTTCAATTGGGCAGTCATATGGTCGATGCGGGGGAAGAGTGTCAGCCCCTCGCTTACTAAAGACATCCAGGAACTCATGGTATGGTTCAGGTACGACTTGCCGCACCTCAGACTCAGAGTCCACACAAAGTAGTGTTGTAGAAGAAGCTGGGGCTCTTGGAAGGCAGTGTTCCTGGCAATAGGCTGAGTGGAAGTCAATTTTCCCTGTGGCCCAGTCAACTCGTGGATTGTGCGCCTGCAGCCAGGGTAGGCCCAGAATAACAGGGAATAGTGGAGAAGAGATGACATCAAGGCTTAGGATTTCCTTATGTTGAGAGGTAGCCAACACAGGTAAGGGAACTGTCTCTTGGGTCACAGGTCCAGACTTGATACATGACCCGTCAGCTAGAAAAACAGAAAGTCCTTGTGCTTTAGGTCTTAAGGGGATACATTGTTGTATTGCAAAGGTTAGATCGATGAAGCAACTGCAGGCCCCCGGAATCAATGATTGCGGTAACTGGCACTTCCCTTTCTAGCAGCTGGAAAGAGATGGCAAGGGTTAGGTTGGTGGCGTTGGTAGATGAAGAAAAGTTATTAACGGAAGAAAACATCCGCCATTTACGTGTCTTGGTTGGACAGGAACGTACATAGTGGCCCGCTTCCCCACAGTATAGGCAGAGGTTGTTCTGTCGTCGGTGCAGGCGTTCCGCTGGAGACAGAGAGGGGCGTATTAGGCCAACTTGCATAGGCTCTGGTGTTTCGGTGGCAATAGTAACAGGAGCTGGCTGAACTGGAGTGAAGCAAGCAGGTGCAGAGTGAGTAGGAGCTGGGATCCGTGGCATCATCCAGACCGAACGTGACTCGCTCACGGAGCCGACGGTTAATTTGAATGGTCAGTGTGATAAGGGCTTCCAGGGTATTTGGGACTCCGACACGTGCCAATTCGTCTTTCAGACCTTCTGATAACCCCAAGCGGAACTGGTGTCGCAGGGCTGCGTCATTCCACTGTGTGTCTGCATTCCAGCATCTAAAGTCTGCAACGTAATCTTCGGCTGTTCTGCGGCCTTGCTGGAGTGCATGAAGGGCAGCCTCTGCTGTGGTGGTTCGTTGCGGGTCATCGTATAATTCGGCCATCGCGCCAAAGAAGGCGAACATGGACTGTAACAAGACATCGTTCTTCTCCAACATCCGATGAGCCCAGGACTGGGGCTCACCCTGAAGCAGTGATTTGATGAATCCTACTTTGGTGGCTTCAAGGGAGAAGGTTCGAGGTTGCAAGGCGAAATACAGTTCACATGCGTTACGGAAGGATCGAAATTTCCCCCGGTCACCTGAAAATCTCTCTGGTGCTGGAACTCTGGGTTCAGGGGGCAACATCACCACTGAGGTTGCTGCAGTGGCAGTCCCTGAGGCAGAAGGCGTAGTAGCGCTTGCTGGTGTAGCTATAGTCTGTACACGTTGTTCCAGTTGTGTATAACTCTCCTGTAGAGATTTGACTGCTTGGGTAAGGGCTGCAAGATGCTGACAGATGTCAGCCATGGCTGACTTCCCACTTGCAGGCTCAGACATGGCTGTCTGGTACTGTTACGTACCTGCCGGATGAGCCTGATGTGCAGTGGAAAGGCTGTCTCGTACAACCCCGGCTCAAGGGCCACCGATGTTGCAACAGTGGTCACAAGAGCCTGGCGGTGCATGGGTGCCTGGTTCGTCTTTGGTCTTGTCAGTTCAGCTGGTGCAGCAGGAAACAGGAAGCAGGCTGGTAAGCTGGGGAGACACTGAATACGTAGTCAGACAAGCCAGGTTTGGTAACAGATGATCAGATGTAGATATAGACAAAAGGCAGAGAATGGTCAGGATACAGGCAAAATTCGGCAACGGGATATCAAGCAGTGTAGAGCAGAGCGTGGTTACAAGGCAGGCCAAGGTCAGGATAGCAGAGATCAAATCGTAGTCAAACAAGCCGAGTCAAACACAGGAAACAGATCGGATCACAGGAACAGGCAGTCACTGGAACAGGTATGAGCTGCAGACCAGACAGCAAAGACACAGTGCTGCTGAGGTGTTTAAATAAGGCAGTCTGTTACCAATCACTGAAATTAGTCTGCACTATTTTAACCCCTAGGTGGCAGATCCATGACACCACATCTGCTGTGGCAATAATTAAACCTTCAGTCACTACAAATCCCTCAAGTGCTTGAATCACTTGAGCAGAGTCCTTCATATAAGATGGAATCAGAGACAAGAGGTTGCAAAAAAACATCTACATAATTTCCAATACGTGAAGTAATAGAGTCCAGCCCACTAATAATGGGTCTTCCAGGGGGATTTACAGGGTCCTTATGGACTTTAGGTAAATAATACATAATAGGTTTTTTAGTAGCTACAGGTCCGAAGTATAATTTTTCCTTCTTATTTAGAATTTTCTGATTAAAACCATAATCTATGATCTTTTTCAACTCCTTGGTGTATTTATAAACCGGATCATATTTTAATGGTACATAAGTAACAGTGTCAGAGAGGATATGATTCATTTCAGTGATGTAGGCTATTTTATCAAGTACCACAATCCCCCCCCCCCCCCCGCTTTATCAGCAGGACGAACTACAATGTCCCTTCTTTCTTTAAGTGATTTTAAAGCCACGTACACACGTAGCCGTCTGTCCGACGTACTTAGTCTGGCGGACTTCCCGCCAGACTGTCCGTCGGACTTTCCGAACGGGCTACTTGCCCACACACGGCACTTTTTCATTTCGAGCGCATCTCCAGGTAGGCGGGGCCCGCGAAGGAGACGTCGCTGGCCCCGCCGCCTGGTATGGACTTAAAGGGGAACCCCAACGCCGAAAAAAAACGAGCGAGCGCCCCCCTCTCCTGAGCCGTACCAGGCCGCGTGCCCTCAACATGGGGGGTGCCTTGGGGAAGGGGGGGCCGCGTGGCCCCCCCACCCCAAAGCACCTTGTCCCCATGTTGATGAGGACAAGGGCCTCTTCCCGACAACCCTGGCCTTTGGTTGTCGGGGTCTGCGGGCGGGCTCGCCCCCCCTTTCCTGGCTGGCCGGGTAGCGTGCTCGGACAAGGGTCTGTTGTGGACTTGGGGGGGACCCCCACGCAGATTTTTTTCGGCGTTGGGGTTCCCCTTTAAGTCCATACCAGGCGGCGGGGCCAGCAACGTCTCCTTCGTGGGCCCCGCCTACCTGGAGACCCGCTCGAAATGAGCGGACTTTTCTCCGGGCGGGAAAAGTCCGCTCATTTCAAAAGTACGGCGGACTGGCATACACACGGCCGGATTGTCTGCCGGAATGAGAGTCCGGCGGGAAGATTGGAGTGCAACACGGCATTCTAAGTCCGCCGTACTTTCGGGTCAAAAAAGTATGCCGGAGGCTACACATGGGGGGATTGTCCGCTGTACTTGAGTTTGCCGGACTTTTCCATCCGCTTGTTTGATCGTGTGTACGCGGCATAAGCCATCCCGGAATCTAAAACGATTACATCCCTTTTTCACTTTCAATTTATCAATGTCTTTCATAACTAATTCCTTAAAAACAGAAACAGAAGGGGGAACAAACCCCAGAGGGTTGAACAATGAGGCATTTGCCAACCCTTAATGTCTAATGGTCTCCATGTTATCACATGATGATACACTAGGCTGGGATAAAAAAAAATTCTTTTAATATTAACTCTTCTCATAAACTTTTGAAAGTCTATAAAGGTATTACATGTATTCAAAGGCTTATCAGGAGCAAATTTAAGTCCACGTGAAAGTACAAATTTCTCATTATCAGAGAGAGTGCAGCTGCTTAAATTAAATATACCTGAATCTATTATACTCTAGGTCTTTTTCTGTCTGTTTCTCCGCCCCCCTTTGGCGCCTCTCTTGGATCCCCATATTTTTTGTTTAGCGCAGGGGCCTGACGAAAAAAAGAAGATGTGGAGGGGACCATATATGAAGGAGGGCCATCATTGTATTATTGCACCCTCCTGGGAGGAAAATACCCTGGACTATCCCATCTGTCTAAAGCTCAAATAGGGATTCCTAGGAGAGGGAACTAATGAATGTTGAACAATATATCGATTGTCTCCATTATAACCATCATAATTATCGCCATGGCTCCCACCAGGGGCATCATAGCGATTGTATAGCGTAATATCATTAGGATAAGGTCACGGGGGATATTGATTATATCCACCACGTTGTTGTCCCATATGGCTACCGTGATGATCATTTTTTAATTGTGGGTGCTTGAGTTGTGCCGGTTTCTTGAAACCAACCCTTCTCCAGCTCCCATTCGGTGTATGATTACTATTATCATTCCTATCACGCACATGGACTACAGCAACATTAGGTTTAGAATATGGACCAGGGCCTGAGGGGGGCACTGCCCCTCCATTGGCAAGAGCCACCCTCTTAGCATGATGGAACATGTAAGGCTGACTGATGCAAGCATGCTGAACATGGAATTCTGACGTTACTGCTTTTTTAGACGCCCGTGTGTAACTTCAATACTGTTAGTGCACTACAATAAAATTTATATAGTTTTATTTACGGACTTCACTATGTTTTGTTGCTTCACCTTTTGCTTTACATGTCATATGTAAACTTTTTGGATTGCTGGAGCCTGAAGTTTAATGAGTCATCCTGATTGCTTCTTTGGATACATGCATGGTGGTTGTAAGAGATTGATATCAACTAAAAGTGGCCCCATCCTGGTGATCTTCTGCCTATTTGGTGGAGAAGTGGAAGCTGTGATATATATGGTTTGATGCACTTCTCTATTTGTGCTCTGGTAAGCAGATTTGATACACCTGGGTGTTTTGTGACTTTCCTTGCACTTTCTGGAAATGGTGAATGCTTTCTCACTATCATAAAGCGTTTCTACAGCAGTCTCTTCAATGATTGAACTTGAATAAGCGCTGCACTTTGGTCCTTATTTATGTTGTTATTTATTTTTATTATTTGCACCTGCCCTTATTTATGTGTCAACCTAGTACTGATTGGTTGGCTGATCATGATGAACAGGGTCTGAAAGGCTTTTTGGCTAGGTGGATCTAAGTATGTGTTGCCCCTATCAGGAATCTTGCACCACAGGGGGCCAGGGAAGGTCCTCCCACTTTGGCAGGGGATCATATGACACACTCTAATGCCGCGTACACACGACCAAACTTTTCGACGGACTAGGTCCGACGGTCTTCCCGACTGACTTTTGGCGGAGCTCCAATGGACTTTGCATACAAACAGACCTGGCCACACACAAGTACACCAAAGTCTGACAGATTTGAACATGATGACATACGACCGGACTAGAATAAGGATGTTCAGAGCCAGTAGCCAATAGCTGCCCTAGCGTCGGTTTTCGTCCGTCGGACTAGCATAAAAACGAACTGATTTTTCGACCAGACTTGAGTCAGTCGGAAAGATTTGAAACATGTTTTATTTCTAGGTCCGTCTGACTTTTGGGAAACAAAAGTCTGCTGGAGCCCACACACAATCGAATTGTCTGACGGATTCCGGTCCGCCGGAAAGTCCGATCATGTGTACGCCTGAGGGGTACTTTTTTGTGAGTCTTCACATACACTTTTTTGGTTCACATTCAGTGTTTTGTTTTTGGGCACCACATTGTGAGCTTGTTATAGAAAAAACAATATGTTAGGCAGTCATAAAGGGTTTAAGGAAACAGTATACAGTAAGACAAAAATAGTAAACAAATTTTGGGTTTACATACACTTAAATACTCTTAATGGACATTCAACATCCATGACCACTGAAATACTTCTTATAATGTTGCTTGCGACTGTTTCCTTATTTCATTTGATTATTTTTAATACATTTTCTAAAAAAATTAAAACAAGATAAAAGGCCAATTGAAGTCTCATAGGTGGCAGCTGTCCCTCATTTGGAGAAACTGTCCCTATTTTGGAACCAAATACTGGCTGGTTTTCCTCCTGATTTGTCCCCCTTTTTAGCTCAGAACTCTATAAAAACATACAATTTAACTGGCAGAAACATTATATTGCACTATATCACCAGGGTGTATCTTTTGCCTAAATGTTTCTTCTTAAAAGGTGTCCCACTTTCCTATCTCAGAAATTGGGGGGTATGCTGTGCTTTCATGCTGTTTGCCTCTTAGAGCAGCAATGATGATGGTTTAGCTATGGAAGAAATCATTGTTACAGGTCCAGTTGTCAATTAACACTTCAGAACATCACTTTATATGACACAGCATCCTCGCACAACCTAACCTCATTACAAGGGAGCAATCGGGAATGTGTTCAAGCGATGCATCAGCTCTGATCTTGTATAAACAGATCTTGCACAGTATTTGACTTCACCCTTTTAATGATAGACTTGTGTGTTTAAAAATATTTCATTGGCACACGCCGACTCCTTTCACTCTCTTTATTAATGCAATATATACTTGAATATAAATAAGCATTTACATTGTAAAATAAAGTAAGTAGTAGCGCTACACAGTATAAATAAATAAACCCAGCGACAGTGCCACGTCCCTGGGACATGGCTGCACGGCAACCAGTTTTTCACGACTGACGCTATATTGACGCTGTGTCCGCTGAGACCACATTACACCAGTACTTGCTGCTGCAAGTGGATGCCTCTAGGCTTCATTGATTTGAGCTTATGTGAGTGCAATGTTTGAAGCTGTTCTCATAAAATAAACTTTTTACAATGATACTGCACTTTGTTTCATTATATATGGAGAGTCCATGATATCGGGTGTCATGTCTGGATATCGGTGGATATCTAACCCTCTAAGCCCTTGTACACACGGTCAGAGAATCCGTCGGAATGTGTCCTATCGGACTGTGTCGTCGGATAATCCGACTGTGTGTGGTATGCATCGGACTGATTCCGTCTGAATATCCGTCGGACCCAATTTTCCAACATGTTGGAAATATTTCCCGACCAACTGGGCCGATCGGACATACTCCGATCATGTGTAGAGAATTTTGATCGGACCAAGTGCCACGCATGCTCAGATCAAATTCCTACATCAAAGCTATTGGCTACTAACCTGAATGTAGTCCCATCGTAACGAAATTACGTCATCACGTTCTTAAAGATCGGATTTTTCGCCAACTTTGTCCGACCGTGTGTATGCAACAGTTTCGGACAAGATCCGACGTGCAAAATCCGACGGATTTGGTTATGGAAATCTCCGACCGTGTGTACAGGGGCTAAGGGTTGATGCTATTTTGCCAAGCATGAGAGTGCAAGGCATCGTCATTTGGTGAGTTTTTAGCCAAAGGGGAGTGGAATTACTGAGAGCACGCAGTGTGGTGAAAGTTTTAAGGATCTCACATCAGCATATATTCAGCTTTCCTTGTTTGAGACAATCCAGTCTCATTTATGGACTATTTTTGCACAAACTTTATTATTATGTTCATTTATGTATTAGTGTTAATCACTATCACCTGGTTTATTTATCTATACTTTTTAGCGCTAATATTTACTTTAGTTCACACTGTAAATGCTTTATTTAATTTAAAGCAGCAGCTGTTGCACATTTAGGTTACTTTTGACGCAGTGGTGGTACTTGAAGAGTGGGTGTATGGATCTTTTTGGACCAGTTTTGTTGAATATGCTGATTGACTTTCGCTCAATGTGTGAGCTCCCCCTCTTGACAGAAATCAATTGCTTAAGGAATATGTTGGAACATTTTCAATCGATCAGTGGCTACAGACAATCAGCTACTGATCAGTGTATTCTGAAAGTTGCATGTGCCGCTGTTAGAATACAATGTCCTGGTGAGGAGTTAAATTCTTCATCCGCCTCTGTGTGGATGGAGGAACCTGTTTGTTTTTCTTTTCTTCGTTCAACCCACTGGTTGAATGAAAAAACTAACCGTGTATGGTCAGCTTCACATTCCTCTTCCTTTAGTTGCTCTGAGGTTGAATCTAGTTTTACAGAATTGGCCTTAAAAAGATTTTGACATAGGTGACTGCCCAACACTGCCCAATCTCCCCAGTGGAAATATATTTAATATGTGGTGTCTTTATTTAACCCTTAACATACAGTATCTCACAAAAGTGAGTACATCCCTCACATTTTTGTAAATATATATATTTTTTCATGTGGCAACATTGAAGAAATGACACTTTGCTACAATGTAAAATAGTGAGTGTACGGCTTGTACAGCAGTGTAAATGTGCTGTCCCCTCAAAATAACTCAACACGCTGCCATTAATGTCTAAACTGTTGGTGAAAATGTCCAAATTGAGCCCAAAGTATCAATATTTTGTGTGGCCACCATTATTTTCCAGCACTGCCTTAACCCTCTTGGGTATGGAGTTCACCAGAGCTTCACAGGTTGCCACTGGAGTCCTCTTCCACTCCTCCATGATGATATCACGAAGCTGGTGGATGTTAGAGACCTTGTGCTCCTCCACCTTCCATTTGAGGATGCCCCACAGATGCTCAATAGGGTTTAGATCTGGAGACATGCTTGGCCAGTCCATCACTTTTACCCTCAGCTTCTTTAGCAAGGCAATGGTCATCTTGGAGGTATGTTTGGGGTCGTTATCATGTTGGAATACTGCCTTGCGGCCCAGTCTCCGAAGGGAGGGGATCATGCTCTGCTTCAGTATGTCACAATACATGTTGGCATTTATGGTTCCCTCAATAAACTGTAGCTCCCCAGTGCCGGCAGCACTCATGCAGCCCCAGACCATGACACTCCCACCACCATGCTTGACTGTAGGTATGACACACTTGTCTTTGTACTCCTCACCTGGTTGCCACCACACACGCTTGACACCATCTGAACCAAATAAGTTTATCTTGGTCTCATCAGACCACAGGACATGGTTCCAGTAATCCATGACCTTAGTCTGCTTGTCTTCAGCAAACTGTTTGCAGCTTTCTTGTGCATCATCTTTAGAAGAGGCTTCCTTCTGGGATGACAGTCATGCAGACCAATTTGATGCAATGTGTGGCATATGGTCTGAGCACTGACAGGCTGATTCCCCCACCCCTTCAACCTCTGCAGCAATGCTGGCAGCTCTCAAACATCTATTTACCAAAGGCAACCGGATATGATGCTGAGCACGTGCACTCAGCTTCTTTGGTCAACCATGGCAAGGCCTCTTCTGAGTGGAACCTGTCCTGTTAAACATCTGTATGATCTTGGCCACTGTATTGCAGCACAGTTTCATGGTCATGGCAAACTTCTTATAGCCTAGGCCATCTATATGTAGAGCAACAATTCTCTTTTTCAGATCCTCAGAGAGTTCTTTGCCATGAAGTGCCATGTTGAACTTCCAGTGACCAGTATGACAGAGTGAGGGCGATAAAACCAAACTCCCGATTCATACCTGAGACCTTGTAACACTAACGAGTCACATAATACTGATGAGGGAAAATGGCTAATTGGGCCCAATTTTGACCTTTTTTGACTTTTGTTGCCAGCAGTTTAAACATGAATGGCTGTTGAGTTATTTTGAGGGGACAGAAAATTTACACTGTTATACCAGCTGTACACTCACTACTTTACAGTGTAGCAAAGTGTAATTTCTTTAGTGTTGTCACATGAAAAGATATAATAAAATATTTACAAAAATGTGAGGGGTGTACTCACTTTTGTGAGATACTGTGTATGTAGTTATATAGTAGATATATATACAGTGCCTTGCGAAAGTATTCGGCCCCCTTGAACTTTTCAACCTTTTGCCACATTTCAGGCTTCAAACATAAAGATATAAAATTTAAATTTTTTGTGAAGAATCACCAACAAGTGGGACACAATTGTGAAGTGGAACAAAATCTATTGGATAATTTAAACTTTTTTAGCAAATAAAAAACTGAAAATTGGTGTGTGCAAAATTATTCGGCCCCTTTACTTTCAGTGCAGCAAACTCACTCCAGAAGTTCAGCGAGGATCTCTGAATGATCCAATGTTGTCCTAAATGACTGATGGTGATAAATAGAATCCACCTGTGTGTAATCAAGTCTCTGTATAAATGCACCTGCTCTGTGATAGTCTCAGGGTTCTGTTGAAAGCACAGAGAGCATCATGAAGACCAAGGAACACACCAGGCAGGTCCGTAATACTGTTGTGGAGAAGTTTAAAGCTGGATTTGGATACAAAAAGATTTCCCAAGCTTTAAACATCCCAAGGAGCACTGCGCAAGCGATCATTTTGAAATGGAAGGAGTATCAGACCACTGCAAATCTACCAAGACCTGGCAGTCCCTCTAAACTTTCAGCTTAGACAAGGAGAAGACTGATCAGAGATGCAGCCAAGAGGCCCATGATCACTCTGAATGAACTGCAGAGAACTACAGCTGAGGTGGGAGAGTCTGTCCATAGGACAACAATCAGTCGTACACTGCACAAATCTGGCCTTTATGGAAGAGTGGCAAGAAGAAAGCCATTTCTCAAAGATATCAATAAAAAGTCTTGTCTAAAGTTTGCCACAAGCCACCTGGGAGACACACCAAACATGTGGAAGAAGGTGCTCTGGTCAGATGAAACCAAAATCCATCTTTTTGCCCACAATGCAAAACGATATGTTTGGCGTAAAAGCAACACAGCTCATCACCCTCAACACACCATCCCCACTGTCAAACATGGTGGTGGCAGCATCATGGTTTGGGCCTGCTTTTCTTCAGCAGGGACAGGGAAGATGGTTAAAATTGAGGGGAATATGGATGCAGCCAAATACAGGACCATTCTGGATGAAAACCTGTTGGAGTCTGCAAAAGACCTGAAACTGGGACGGAGATTTATCTTCCAACAAGACAATGATCCCAAACATACAGCAAAATCAACAAAGGAATGGTTCACAAATAAACGTATCCAGGTGTTAGAATGGCCAAGTCAAAGTCCAGACCTGAATCCAATCGAGAATCTGTGGAAAGAGCTGAAAACTGCTGTTCACAAACGCTCTCCATCCAACCTCACTGAGCTTGAGCTGTTTTGCAAGGAAGAATGGGCAAGAATTTCAGTCTCTCGATGTGCAAAACTGATAGAGACATACCCCAAGTGACTTGCAGCTGTAATCGCAGCAAAAGGTGGCTCTACAAAGTATTAAAGCAAGGGGGCCGAATAATTTTGCACGCCCCACTTTTCATTTTTTTATTAGTTAAAAAAGTTTCAAAAATCCAATAGATTTCGTTCCACTTCACAATTGTGTCCCACTTGTTGGTGATTCTTCACAAAAAATAAAAATTGTATATCTTTATGTTTGAAGCCTGAAATGTGGCAAAAGGTTGAAAAGTTCAAGGGGGCCGAATACTTTCGCAAGGCACTGTATATATATACACTGTATATATACTGTATATCATTATATTGAAGTTATTATCCCAGTCCTTAGATGTGGTGGTTCAAATTCGTTTTCTTTTTCACATTTTCCTTTATTTTTTTCTGGTAAACCTATGTCCTTGGGTGACAAAGCTCACTTATGGTTTTACCCCATTTTACAGTCAGTATAATGCCGTGTACACACGATCGCATATTCCGACATCAAAATCCATGGGATTTTTTCAGACGGATGTTGGCACAACATGGTCGCACAAAATTGTCGGAATTTCCAAATGTCAAGAATACGGTGACGTACAACACGTACGACGAGCCGAGAAAAAAATTAAGTTCAATAGCCAGCGCAGCTCTTCTACTTGAATCCAAGCATGCGTGGAACTTTGTGTGTCGGAATTGTGTACACACAATCGGATTTTGTTGTCAAATTTTTTGCGACTGAAATTCCGATGGAAACTATCCAATGGAGCCTACACACGATCGGAATTTCCGACAACAAGCTCCGATCGCACATTTTCCATTGGAAAGTCTGACCGTGTGTATGCGGTATAAGAAAGAAAAAAAAACACAGTCTAAAGGCCTCAAGATAGGTGACTTTTTTATCACACTGTTTTGGCCTCCTTTTAACCAGTATGCAAAGCAGATTTCATGCTAGAAGTAAGTTCAGAAACAATACAACACAAATTCTACTCCACTGTATTAGTTTCTATATAAAACAGATAACATTTCCGACAGTCAATGTGAGGTTATATATTAGAGTTCTGGCTATTAAGCATAATTGTATATATCATATGTATAAACCTCTTAAATTAAAAATTAAAAGAAGTTCATGCCTGGAGTTTAGTTGTAAATTGTGACTGTTCAGACATCTGACGCTAGACACCTGTCAACAAGTTACGTGTGTTGTTACGGTAAAATTCTTCAAAGTAAGTTCAATTCCTATTGTAGACAGTTGTCACCAGAATTATTATATTACCTCTATTTCTGTTCTGATAACAGCTCAAAATTGTGTTTTTTCCCCTCACTTTCAGCCATAAAACAAATGGCCACCAGAACACATAAGGAAAGAGGGCTGCTTTCATGCCCAATTAAGAAACACTCCTTGAGGGTGTGGGATAACTTAAAACCTAAAGCAGCGGAGTTCCAGGCTTTTTATGTTTATTAAAAGTCAGCAGCTACAAAAAGTGTAGTTGCTGACTTTTAATAAACAGACACTTACCTGTTCCATGGTCCAGCAATGTGGCCGAATGGAGCGTTGCTCCTCTCCCCCTCTTCTCCACCGGCGCCTCCATTGCCACTCTGGGCACCCGTCCTTGACAGCTTTCGGCTTTGCGGCCGGGCACGCATGGCGCATGCGCAAGTCACGCTCTCTTCAGGGAGTGGACAGGCGATCTCCTGGGACCTGTCACATGTCCCAGGAGATTGCCTAGAGGGAGGGGCTGCCTAAGGCGAAAGGAAGAGTCGCCTTGGCGGTCCCTGGGCGGAAGGAGGAAGTGGGACAGGAAGTCCTCCCCCAAAAAAATGACATGCCAAATGTGGCATGTAAGGGGACGAAGAGTGCTTAAAGTGGAAGTTCCATTTTTGGGTGGAACTCTGCTTTAAACATAAACTGATTTGACTTCATACCTACCTGCAGTCTATATTGGGCAACCCCACTTTTACACCAAGTTTTACCTCTCCATCAGTATTTCACATATGGCTCTGATATGACTTATCTAATCGCCCACTTTCTGAACGATACAGGCATCCTTCCAATTGAAACCTTAAACGATAGATGTAAGTTTGAATCTAGAAATGCCTTCCAGTACCAGCAGCAAATAGAGGACAGTCTTCTCCTGCAGCTAATGTGAGCAAAGAATAGTCTATTCCGTCACACCTCATAAGCAGGTCTCTTTGGCATCTGGTTTCTGTGTGCCAATACACAACTGCTGGCACCCAGTGCAATCTCCAGAACACTGTAGAGTCACAGGGATCATTTTGAGTCAGTTCCAAGTCACTTGAGTCAGTTCCAAGTCACTTTCAGGTCCCTGCACCACTGAGATCTCATAGAACAGCAACCCAATACATAGGCTGCCTTGGGGGCAACAGCCCACCTGAGTGTGGGAACTGACTTCCTTACTGAAGAAAGACAGTCTCTCCATGTTTCCTTACTATTTATCAGCTTCCCAGGCATCATCTGGGTACACCTTCCCAGGTATTGGTTAGGCCCCGATCAATATTCAGAAAGTTTTTTTGAATTTTCTCTCCCTAAGCTCTAAAAACTTCTTCTAGAGCCAGTAGGAAGCAATCAAACTCCCAGTCTGTGAAACCCTGAACAGACCAGGCGAAACAGTGACTGATCTCTTGATTACAGAATGAGGCGAAAACCAATGTTTTGACAAAGGCAACTTACACCTGTGTGGCAAAACTCCTAAATGTCATGAGGTTAAGACATCTGACACCACGCTGGCAACACCCCTCATACATGGGCATCCGCAGAACTTTTTTGGGGGGGTGGGGTCGTTTTAGGTCACCCATGCTTAGTCATTATCACATGAAGCGCAGGCATGTGCTCATTAGTTACAGCCTCGTTGTGTCCATCAAATATGGCCTGTACAGTACGGAGGGTGTTGTCAAGAAGGACGTTCTGATCACCCAGCTGTTCCTGGAAGTCGTACCTGCGGAATCCCCAGCAGAAGAGCCAACCGGCACACACGGGTGCGCACTAACGCTGATGGGCGCACGCGGGTGCTTGCTAACGCTGTCGTCCGCACGTGGGTGCGCGCTATTGCTGTTGGGCGGGTGCGCGGTAAAGTTAATGTATGCGCGGGAACGCGCACGAGTATGCGTGCGTGCGCACTGGCGTGCGTGGGTGTGCGTGAACGCATGCGGACACGCAGTATGATAAATCTTGCCGCCAAAGGGGTTCTTAAAAGGGACCTGTCACCTTGCCTCCCTGCTGTCTGGTCTACAGCGTTCCTGAGAGACCCCCTGTTTCTACCTTGTTTACTACCTGATTCCTGTTACCCGGCTTGCCTCTGACTACTCTCTGTTATATATATATACAGGAAGGAAGGTGGGTGTATATAGCTGTAAACAGGACAGATTATGTATATCTGCAGTCAGTGATGATGGAGGAAGGTCTCTATATACAGGAAGGAAAGTGGGTATATACAGCTACCTGTATATAGAGACCTTCATCCATCATCACTGACTGCAGATATACATAATCTGTCCTGTATACAGCTATATACACCCATCTTCTGTCCTGTTTTCCTCTATTATCACTGACTGCAGATATACATCATATGTCCTCTATACAGCCAAATATAGGACAAATGATGTATATCTGCAGTCAGTGATAATGGGGGAATACAGGAAGAAAGATGGGTGTATATAGCTGTATACAGGATGGGACAGATGATATGATCTTTCCTATATCTGGCACCCCCATTCACTGATCAAAACTGTATGCACTCAGCTGCCCCCCTCATCTGTACATATGTCAGGCCCCCACACACACACACACACACACACACACATCTGTAAGCACACACACAGCTCTGCCCCCCTGTACACAAACAGCCTCCTCCCTTCACTTACAGCCCCCCACTGGTAAGCTGGTCTTCCTTCTCCCAAGTCCTGTTTCCCCATGTCCCTGTGAAAATACAACAGGCAGCAAAGCAAACACGAGGGTCGCACATACAGGAAGCAGCCAGAGGTGGCAGTAAAGAGCTCTGTAAGCTCAGTGACACAGATCTGGAGCAGATGTGGAGTCGACTTGCACAAACCCAGAGAGCCAGCACAGCTACAGATGCGGCCACTGCAGAACCTTGACAATTCCAGGGGGGGTCACTCGCCCCCCTTTGCCCCTACCTGGGAACGCCCATGCCCTCATGTGACATGCTAGCACACTGAGCTGTTTGAGCAGCTGCAGAATGGGAGAGAGTGGCTATGGACCTAAATGGAAGCAAAATAAGCTTGGAGTTTGACCAAGGACAATCAGCGACACCGAGACAGTTCTTTACAAGGGGAAAGTCCCCCGGCTGACTTAGTATTGCCACACAATTGCTATCCTTATTTGATCTGTGCTAACTGGAAAGTCCTTTTGAATTTTGACTTTTGCATGCTGTGTTGGCTATTTTCCCTTATATTCCTACTCTGTCTGCTTTTACCACTTATTCCGTTGTAACACAAATGCAGATCATGCTGTGTTTATTGGCAGCCCATAGGGACTGTATTAAGTTTTGATTATCCCTACATTCAGTGGACTATATTTGTTATGCAATCTGCTAGTCCATGTTAAACTTGCTATATCATTGCTTAAGCTTGGCCAGGTTTATGAATGCCAACTTACTCCAGCATTGCTTGGTAGGGTCAACAAAAGACTTACCTTTAAACACCTTGATTTGATGGCTAGTAGTTTGGTTGCTACATGTTATCACTTATTTACACTTGGGGTACTGTGTTTATTCAGTCAATTACAGCCCAATTCACACTGTTATCTGGTAATTCCAATAAGGTACCGGTACTTGGTGCCTGATTTTGCCTGATATACTCACTGCAACCTGCCTCTTGGTCTGTTGTAGACAACATTGCCTCTTTTATATGGTATGGTGTAGGGTTTGATGCTTTTATTTTTTTCTGTACTTTTTATGCATTTTAGTATGTGATAATAAAGGTATACTTTTTGAGAATGTCTTTACTTTTGGATGATTATTAGCCATGAAGGCTCAGATTAGTAGGTCTCTTTTTTGGATTCAATTACAAGCCATCATTTTGGGTATTTTCTTTTCTTTTTTTTCTTGTTTTGTTGATACTGCTTTCTGATCACTAGAGCCACACCTGAGATGTAGGTTAGTTGAAATCAGACCAGCACTATTAAGCCCTGAATGGTCTGTTGCCACAAATTGGTTTTTGGCCAAAAACTAAATTGACCTAGGATCCTGCACTAGGAGGGTGCTACAATAATAATTTCTTGATTTCAACTTTATCTGTGGTGGGTTGATCATATCTAAAGAGAACCCATTTCTGCCAAAGAAATTCCTCAGTGCCTGTCACATATGTCTGAACACTGGTAAGGCCCAGTTCACACTGATGCGAATTCTGATTTTGTTGCAATTTTGATCCATTCCGAATGCATAGATTCGCATATCATCTGAAATAACAATGTTTTCAATGAAGACCGTTGACATCAATGCAGTGCAATGTGGCTAAAAAAAGTCTCATGTGCAAGTTTAATCTGGTGCTATGCGAATCTAGCTCCATAGACTTCAGTGGGACTAGATTCACATTGCAGTCCTGTGTTCACATCAATGCGAATACAGCCCCTGTTCCTCTCCTCAGTGGGTTTCCCACTGACAGCTGAAATGTAAAAAAAAAGATTGCTGGCAATGAAAAATTCAGATATAAAACAGCATGGGGATCTCCCAATTCATAACAGGTTTTAAGGGGATCCCCTTGCCAAAATGTAAAAAAAAATGGCGTGGGATCCCCCCCAATATCCATACTAGACACTTATGTGAGCATGAAGCCTGGTAGGCCAGGACAGGGGGAGGATGAGCGAGTGCCCCCCTCCATCCAAAACATACCAACAAGGGAGTGATTTGGGGCAGGGCGAGCACCTTGTCCCCATGTTGATGAGGACAAGGGACTCTACCCCACAACTTTGGCCCAGTGGTTGTGGGGGTACGGGGTTGGCTTATTGGAATCTGGAAGCCCCCTTTAACAGGGTTGGCTTATTGGAATCTGGAAGCCACCAGATCCTGCCCCCCCCCATGTGAATGAGTAGGGGTACATTGTACCCCTACTCATTCACCAAAAAAGTGTCAAAAAGTACTGACTTGTAATGAAAACAATGATTTGTCATAGGTCTACATTTCAGTACCAGCTAACAGGCTCTATGTTGAATGTCTGAAAGATTTGCTCCATGTAACATACAGAATTGGCAGTTCCATACATTGCAGTAAATTGTTAGGATGTAAATTGCCAAATGGCCTCATGCTGAATTCTACCTAAACATTTTGGATTACTTCTTGCATCAATAAAAATGAAGACTCATCTTTTGTCTACGTAACACAAGTAACAATCAGGTGTCCTTTTTCACGTGAGACCAGAAAGTGATTCATCTAAATGTTTCCAATTGTATGGCATGTGAGTATGCAATTAAATAACCACATTATATTCATTTGGCATGAAACATTAGCTAGGAAATATACATGTCATCACTTCCACATCCTGTTGTTTTCCCTATATTTAGGCTTCTACTTTAATCAGAAAGTTTGTACATGCTTTCTTTATTTATAGTCAGAACTTAAGGCTGAACTCTAGACATATAAAATGCTCTGGATTCATTAATACATCTATAAACATCTTTCTAGAGAAGAGTGACATGAGATGAGTTTATCAATGCATTACTTCTTTTACTGTCCAGGCACAGATTGGGTGGGAAGGAGACCTGTGATATACATACGACCGGACATTCCGGTAGAAAAGTTTTGACGGTCTTCCCGACGGAGTTACAATGGACTTCCGACTCAACGGACTTGCCCACACATGAACGGACCAAAGTCTGTTCATTTTGAACGTGATGGCGTACAACGGGACTAGAAAATAAATTTCAATAACCAGTAGCCAATAGCTGCCCTTGCATCCTATTTGGTCTGTCGAACCAGCATACAGACGAATGGTTTTCCCGCTAGAAATGGATTCCGTTGGATATATTTGAAACATGTTCTATTTCTAGGTTTGTCAGAATTCGTCAGAAAGCCCACACATGATTGTAATATCCAACGGAATGATTCCATCGGACCTTTTCTGACGGAAAGTTTGGTCGTGTGTACACGGCATAAGTGTTACTGAACTGAAGCAGAGAAAAATCTTCTGCACTGCACGATAAGGTTGTGCTGTGTGGCGGAGCTGTGAAAATCACAGAATTGGATGGACAGAAATGAAAAACACTTTGACGGATAAAACCACTCTCTTGAATATATTTCTTCTGTGTATTTGATTGTTTGCCTTGAGTGCAGCTTTAGTCATCAGCATCCACGATTTGCTACCTTGATAGAAAAAAGCCATAAATGCAATGTTGGAATATAAAAAAGGAGGCTGGCTTGTGGCTGCCTGATTTGACTCATAGGTGTTACTTAGGTGTGTGTAGGTGAATGATTCTATACACAATTACTTCTCTGTTTTAATTAGTTTCCATTATGAAATTGTGAAGGTTATTAATTGCTTATTTATAGGATCTAGTTTGGAAATGAGGTCTATTAGCCATTTACATTGTCCTTGGAGACTGTCCAAATTGTCTGGATGAATGGCACTGCACTTGTATAGCCCCTTAGATGCAATTAAGCAATTTCTAAGTACTCTACATTTAGTACTTCAATATATTTTGTAATATTCACTTGGACTAATTGTGCATAAACAAAAAAGAAGATATTGTAAAACTCTGACTTAAAACATGCTTTGCCACTGTCTTGTGAGGTATACCTGGCCATTCAAACTATACGGCTCAGCAGACTTTGGGGAAATTATTCTTTTACTGTAATTTATTGAACAAATTACCATTTTACCAGGCTGACTCAAAATGAGAAAATGACTCTCAGATTTTTCTTTGCTTTCAAATGGCTTACATACAATTCTGGGTCTGCCTTGTCTTTATAGCATAGTGCCCACCTCTAGGCTCTCCTCTCCCTCCCATAGTGCTTCCCCTCCCACCTTAGTTCCACCCCCACCCCTGTTGTATTTTTTGCATTTGTTATACATTTTTTATAGATGTCTTTAGTATAGTTTCATGCAAATTTACTCCAGCTACTCCAGTTACTACAGGGCATTGAAGGGATGTACCCTTAGGTGGGTCCATGACACCCTACACTTACAGGCTGGGTGTCATTCAACTAAGAAGACCAAGAACATCTGGTGGTGGAAAGTAATTATTGCGGGAGACAATGCCAGAAAGGGATTGAGTTTTGCTGCCAGAGCTGTTTTTTTTTTTTGTTTTAAAATCTTGCTGTGGGATCCTTTAAAAAATTCTACAAAGCTGGGTTTAAAGTTACAATCAATGCTTTTTTTTAAATGATGGGGGTTATTTACTAAAGGAAAATCCTCTTTCCATTACAAGTGCAAACACCAAGTGCAAAGTACACTTGAAATTGCACTGAAAGTGCACTTGGAAGTGCAGTTGCTGTAGATCCAAGGGGAACGTGCAAGGAAAATAAAAAAAAAACATAATTTTAGCTTGCACATGATTGGATGATAAAATCAGCAGAACTTTCCCTCATTTCAGATCTACCCCTCAGATTTACAGCAACTGCACTTCCAAGTGCACTTTCAGTGCAATTTCAAGTGCACGTTGCACTTGTAGTTTGCACTTGTAGTGCAAAGTGGATTTTTCTTTCGTAAATAACCCCCAATGTGTATACCATGTTACCATGTTACTAGGCACCATGTGTCAAACATGGTACCTAGTAACAGTTGCAAAAGTGAAAAATTTAATTTCATCAGTTACTGGTTAGACTTCAGCCGGCCATAGATGAATAGAAATGCAGCTGGTTCAGCAGAAACCAGACACGTGTCGATCCATCTACGGGCAGGCTGGTTGTACTGAAGTCGTAAAGATTTTAAGTCATCACCAAACCAGGAATAGAGAGGAAATCTTCTCCTTTTATTACAACTGTCTAAGCGGGGATTACCCTCACTTTAGATTCTTTTGAACTTCCTGTTGTGTCTCCAGGAGAGGATGCAAAGAGAAATTTCCACAATGGCACCAAGATGGAAAAAAACTGACAGGGGTTTTAAGGCTTTAAGGAGGAATAGTTCAGCACCCAGAATTCTAAATTACAGGAAAGGACATGCATTGAAGTATGAGGTTTCTTTACTTTCAGCTGCCATTGTTAGCTTACAATTCACAAATATGAACAAGCACAAAAAAGTAACACGATAATGTCTAGGTCAGGGATATGCAATTAGTGGACCTCCAGCTGTTGCAAAACTACAAGTCCCAGCATGCTTCTGCCTCTGCGTGTCATGCTTGTGGCTGTCAAAGTCTTGCTATGCCTCATGGGACTTCTAGTTCTGCAACAGCTGGAGGTCCGCTAATTGCATATCCCTGGTCTAGGTTTTCTAAGAAACAAGCATGTGAAAGGATTTTCTATTTTTAGGAAGTAAACAATACTGAACTTAAAAAGGAGAAAGCTCTTCAGTTTTTCCATAGATGATTTGGATACACGTGAGAAAACCACAGAATGATACAATATGATTTACAGTAGATGAAGGAGATGAGGTGCGGTCTTTAGGCTTCCTATCACAATATTATTAAGTGGAAACTTCCATCACAACCACAAAAGTTCAGCATAACAGTATACTTTATGATAAAGTGATTGAAAAGTGACATAAAGTATCTCGCAAAAGTGAGTACATCCCTCACATTTTTGTAAATATTTTATTCTATCTTTTCATGTGGCAACACTGAAGAAATGACACTTTTCTACAATGTAAAGTAGTGAGTGTTCAGCTTGTATAACAGTGTAAAGTTGCTGTCCCCTCAAAATAACTCAATACACAGCCATTAATGTCTAAACCGCTGGCGAAAAAAGTAAGTACACCCCTAAGTGAAAGAGCAGCAGCAAAGAGAACATTTGGGAAGAAAAACAAGTGCATTCTAATCTGATTTTATTAACATTGACTGCTCAAGAAAGGAGAGGCTTTTCCCCCCAAAAATGTGTTGACTGTATTTGATGCTCTTAATCATTAAATGTTTCAAAAAGTCTTGCAAGTGAGATGAATGTTTGAACCAATTGATCCTCAGTACAAATCCAAGGCCTAGGAGCAGAGCATGGTCAAACTATATTATATTTTAATCATAGAGTTTCTACTTTATGGTAGATTCTTCAGAAACAATTTTGACTTCAGACATCACATTGTCTTCACTAGGTAGGAGCCGAACACCCCCCTGTTTGGTTCACATCCAGAACATGCAGACAGGAAAAAAAAAAATGTGTTCGAACACATGAACACCGTTAAAGTCTATGGGACTTGAACGTGAAAAATCAGAAGTGCTAATTTTAAAGGCTAATATGCAAGTTATTGTTATAAAAAGTGTTTGGGGACCTGGGTCCTGCCACAGGGGACATGTATCAATGCAAAAAAAAAGTTTTAAAAATTGCCTTTTTTCAGGAGCCTTGATTTTAATAATGCTTAAAGTGAAATAATAAAAGTGTAATATTCCTTTCAAATTCGTACCTGGGGGGTGTCTATAGTATGCCTGTAAAGGGGCGCATGTTTCCCGTGTTTACAAAAGTCCCTGCACAAAATGTAATTTGTAATGGAAAAAAAAATGAAAAAGTACTCGCGGCTATAATGAATTGTCGGGTCTTGGCAATACAAATGAAAGTCATTGAAAAAAACGGCATGGGGATTCCTCCCAGTTCATTACCAAACCCTTTGGGTCTGGTATAAATATTAAGGGGAACCCCGAAGCAAAATAAAAAAACATTTTTTATTCCATTACCGTTGTTCGCTATGCGGCGAAGGGGTGAACAGACAGCCGATCCCTAGTTTGCCCACATCAGGCATCGCAATGATGGATCAACTTTAAACAGCATGAGGAATGAGAGGACATGGCATAGCCAGTGAATTTTATTCAGAGTTTTAGGTTATGTGTAGGCACAATGTATTTACTACCCTCAGATGCACTTTAGCATTTTGAAAAGTTTATGAATCTAGAAGAAGTGAGGCAGTGGTCAGGGGAAACAGTGATTCATGTTTATGTTGAGTAGAAAACATACATTGAAGTATGAGGTTTCTTTATTTTAAGCTCCCATTGTTAGCTTACAATTCATAAATATGAACAAGCACAAAAAAGTAACACGATAATGTCTAGGTTTTCTAAGAAACAAGTATGTCAAAGGATTTTCTATTTTTATGAAGTAAACAATACTAAACTTAAAAAGGAGAAAGCTCTTCAGTTTTTCCATAGAACAAAACAATATGACTTACAGTAGATGAAGGAGATGAGGTGCGGTCTTTCTGAGTGGAACCTGTCCTGGTAAACCACTGTATGGTCTCGGGCCACTGTATTGCAGCTCAGTTCTAGGGTCTTGGCATTCTTCTTTTAGCTTAGGCCATCTTTATGTAGAGCAACAATTCTTTTTTTTCCGATCCTCAGAGAGTTCTTTGTCATGCGGTGTCATGTTGAACTTTCAATGACCAGTATGAGAGAGTAAGGGCGATAACAATAAATTTAACACACCTGGTCCTCATTCACGCCTGAGATCTTGTAACACCAATGAGTCACATGACATCGGGGAGGGAAAATAGCTAATTGGGACAAATTTTGAAATTTTCACTTAGGGGTGTACTCACTTATGTTCCCACCGGTTTAGACATTAATGGCTGTGTGTTGGGTTATTTTGAGGGGACAGTAAATTTACACTGTTATACAAGCTGTTATACAAGCTTATATAAGCTCACTACTTGTCATTGTTCAGTGTTGTCACATGAAAAGATATATTAAAATATTTACAAAAATGTGAGGGGTGTACTCACTTTTGTGGAATATTGTATGTGAAGAAAAAATATGCAGAATTACCCCCAAAGGAGCCGCTGGATTGTTTGGGTCCCTCTGCCCAAATGGCCACCCTGATAGGGAAATTTATTAAAGTTGGCCTCACAATATCTAATAAAGCCTCTAATATCCTGGTTAAGGAGGTCATATAAGGACATAAGCATAGCTTTACCTTATACTAAAGGAATGATTTTGTTAACTGAACACGTCCTTGAGGGGTCATATTGTAAAGGGAATTGGCTTGGGGGTTGTCAATCCCTTATAAACAAGTCTAAGTACCACTGCCCAAACTTCTAAGACCATTATCTCATCCAGAGCTCCATCATGTAACATGCAAGTGTCTGAACCTGGTGAGCCATGTTGCGTAACAGCAAACAGGACTCCATGGCAAACGGCATCTTTAGTTACATATTCTTGTTATATTTTTATACTTTATCTTAATCTGTCATTATCTTTAATAATTGTTATACTTTTAAGCATTTGTGTAATCTCTCTTGGCACATATCGAATAAAAACCCTAAGAGAACTTAAACTATCATGTGACTGTGATACAACACACCCACATGCCAGGGACAGTTGAATAGGCTTTGTTATAAGTAGAATAAGCTCTGTAAGAGAACTTTGGCAAAACAGACCAATACATTTGTAATACAGAAAGCATTTCACAATATCCAATACGGGAAAATTACAAATATAGCACAATATACAGGAGGCAGGCCTATCACTTAGGGGAATTAACCTACCTTCAAACAAGAGGTCCTACCTAGCTACTGGCCAGTGGTTATTAACAGTCTGCCAACATTGGGGCCCTTATCCTACAGTAGAGCATTCAATTGCATTAGATGGTAACCATAAGTCCACTCACTACAGATGGAGTTGCTCCTGGGTTTGAAGCAGTCCTGCGTAGGCCTGGGAAAGATCCCTCTCTTAAGTCTGCAATGAAACAAGACTATAGACTCCTCCCAGTAACTCAGAATATCTGGATGCTGTAGACTCTTTGCAACACAGCAGAAGATTAATTGGCAGTAGCAGTGGCACAGCTCATGATGCAACAGCAGTCCAGTACATACAACACAGGAACAGTCTTTCTCTAGGCAACAGAAAAAGCTACCACCTGGCTCTGGGCTCCCAGTGGCAGCAGCACCAGGCCCAACCTCTTTCCCAGCAACAGCAGACAGTTTCTCTGGGCACAGTATCCACATAATATGCAGCAAAAAAAAAAAAAAACAGGAAAGGGAACAGGAGATCCTTAACACATTCACCACAGATTTAGCACAGCAGCCATATAGCTCACAGAAGCAATGACATCTGTAGCTAACTTCCCGCAGCAGAGTTCTTCAAGGTTCTTCTGGTTAAAGCTCTACAAGCTTTAACCAGACACTGATAGAAGTCACAAGACTGCTATATACTGTTGATGAGAAAGGGTATTTAGCAGTTTATATTTACCAAAACAATTGCATTTCAATGTTCTGTGTACTGTAGGAGACCAGATATAATGAGTGCAGGGTCCAGGGTTTAGTAATACTTTAAATACAAAATGTATTATAATATCCAATATTAAGTCCATTTTACATACAATATTAAATATAATATTCAATATTAAATATAAAATCTATATTAAACACAATATACTATTTTTTCATTTTTTTTTTTTTTTTACAATATACAATAGGAGAAACAATGTCACAAAAAGCTATACAATAGCTCTACTTGTGGGAAATACATGAAAAGAATAGAAACCTGAGACTTTTTATACATTAATCACCTGTTGTCTAACAGAACAAAGTTCTAAATTCTAAGACGCAAGCTTAGCCATAGCATATTCTGTCCATATATAATGTATGTAATATAGCACCTTTTTAAACCATTTCTGGCACTTGCCCAACTTACTTTAAATTTAATGGATGGAAATGGAAAATTATGATGTGAAACCAAATATGTTAACTTCATCACAATTTATGGTAAAATGGAAAAATCAAATACATTTTCTCTGCATGCTTTCTTTCTTTCCAGAGGTTTTTTAACAACATGGCAAATGAGGCAACTACATGGCAAATGAGGTTCAATGTAGAAAAATGTAAAATAATGCATTTGCGTGGCAAAAATATGAATGCAATCTATACACTGGGGGGAGAACCTCTGGGGCAATCTAGGATGGAAAAGGACCTGGGGGTCCTAGTAGGTGATAGGCTCAGCAATGGCATGCAATGCCAAGCTGCTGCTAACAAAGCAAACAGAATATTGGCATTCATTAAAAAGGGGATCAACTTCAGAGATAAAATGATAATTCTCCTGCTCTACAAGTCTCTGATCCGGCTGCACTTGGAGTATGCTGTCCAGTTCTGGGCAACAGTCCTCAGGAAGGATGTACTGGAAATGGAGCAAGTACAAAGAAGGGCAACAAAGCTAATAAAGGGTCTGGAGGATATTAGTTATGAGGAAAGGTTGCGAGCACTGAACTTATTACCTCTGGAGAAGAGACGCTTGACAGGGGATATTATTTCAATATACAAATATCATACTGTTGATCCCACATTAGGGATAAAACTTTTTCGCAGAAGAGAGTTTAAACTTAAACTTCGTAGAGGGTTCTTTACTGTAAGAGCAGCAAGGATGTGGAATTCCCTTCCACAGGCGGTGGTCTTAGCAGGGGACAGCGATAGTTTCAAGAAACTATTAGATAAGCACCTAACCGACCACAAAATACAGGGATATACAATGTAATACTGACATATAATCACACACACACAGGTTGGACTTGATGGACTTGTGTCTTTTTTTCAACCTCACCTACTATGTAACTATTATTGCCTCATTTGCACTGAGTGGAACGGTTCGGGTCAGTACAGTTTGGAAAGTCTAGGTCCAGCCTATTCAGGTGAGCATCTCCACTGCAAGTCGACCACCAAGGGCCATACGGGGTTTAGAGAAAATGCCTTTGACATGTGCATTGATGTTTTTTCTGTCCGCCAATCAGTGGAATGTATTGTGTGATGCCAGTAGCTCCTCCCTAACCATACCGTACCATTTTCTATGGCCCCACATATGAAGCAGGACCATGAATGGTGCAGTATGGTTCGGTTGTATGGGCCGCTTTCATAATGGAAACACTCAAAATAGCGTACCATACCGAACCTACACTAACCGATCCGCTCACTGGAAACGAGGCAACATAAGACCTACTCTGACAGATCCCTACCACTGCACATCAATAATGCAGCTAGGTTATGTATTCCATTTCATTGGGTGGATATTGCATTTTTTTTTCTCTTAATAAAAATATTATGGACAAAAAAGGCCTGCTCTGGCAAACCTATTTGTGTTACTGTAGGTTCACACTTGTGCTAGCGGTTGTTAATGCGGGATAGCGTGTAAATCGCACCTTTTTCTGCACCCACAATCACCCACAGTCAAATTACTCTGCTCCTTTGCAGACACATGTTTGATGGCTGAGGGAAATTTCATGGTAGAAAAGCACCATGTGATTTCCCTCCAGCTGCATTTTTAAAAAGGTGCAGGATCCTTTTTCTTGCATGAAATGCAGGCACAGCAGTTTATTTAAATGAATGGGCTGTTGCACCCATGCAAACACAACTTGCCGCTTAGGTGGGAACTTAGCCTTATTGTGAATTCAGAAGTCATTTCTTTGTGTTGGTATATGAACACGGTGGATCGAAAGAACAACTATACACAATTTTAAAACATGGATGGGGCAGCAAACTAGAAACAAAAATGTGAAAAAAGAGATCCAATGAGCTCTACTTTGGTGTATTTAGATGAATGTCTCATGAGCATCCCATATAAATTCCTTGGAAGGATTGTACATGATACTAGTTAGCCATTGAGGCACATTCACATTTTTCTTTTGTGTAAAGCTATTTTAGACCATATATTCTGACTCCAATTGTTGTAAAGCGACTATGCCTTGTGAGACCTTTATGCCTGGACTGTATAAGATATAATCACTGAGGACAATCCTCATCAGATAGTTTTAATTTACCAAATACCAATTCCATCCACAGATGCTTTTATTCTGAACATCAGGTTACAGCAGATGACAGGATACAAACAGATGGACAGGTTGTAGTATTTATGCGGTCAAAAGATGATATTGTCTGTAGCGTACAATGCAGAATACATGTGCCCTGCTACATGTGGTCTGGTTGCTGCACAGGGCCGTCTTTAATATTGCTTGGACCCTGGGCAAACATTTTCTTTGCCCCCCCCCCCATACAACTTCACTCTCCACCTGCTAGGAGACATACAATAATTAGCAGCTAGACTTAAAATCAGTTTACTGTATCAGATCAGGCAGCGATTGCGATTGGTTGCCAGAGATTACAGTGTATCATTACCACTCCCTGACTGGTTGCTAGAGGTTAGAGCACACATTACGGCTCACTGACTAGTTGCTAGATGTTACAGCACGATTTATGCGTGTTGATTGGTTGCTAGAGATTACTGTACAGTAATACTGCTCACTGATTGGTTGCTAGAGGTTACAGCACATCATCTCCTCACCGCAGGGGGCATGATATACATATGAATGCCGCCTTCATTCACATATCCAGATGCAGATATTTACATATGAATGCTGCTGCTATTTACATATGGATGCCGGTTATTTACATGTAAACACAGGATCTGCAGGTAAGTCATCTGTACACAACAATAGGGCAGAGCTGGGCACCATTAGTAGCAGCACTTCACACTGAGACATTAGGACAAAGCACGGGACTAAAACTTCAAGAGACAAGGGAATTTATACTGGGATAGTTGACAAGTATGAGCCAGCTGCAATGGGCCACACAACAATGACAGGGCCCAGGGCAGCTGCCCCTTTTGCCCTGCCTTAAAGACGGCCCTGTTGCTGCATCCATGACACAGGAAGTACAAAACACAAGAAGAAGGGTGGAGAATTAAATATAAAGGAAGTGTGTCATACATCAAAGAAAAGACATGTAAAACAGGTGCATTATCATAAATGTTCACTAGATGGTAGCATGTGAACTAAACTTAAACGTCCATAGAAAAATGGTTCAGAGAAACAATCTATATACATTCTATCCCCCGTTGGGGCAGCACACCATAACAAGTTATTATTAGTTAGATGAACAGTCTGTATGAATGTTACATTATGTGACATGACATGGAGGCTTAGGAAGACAGGAAGGATTTTCTGTATCCCACACAGGGTTGCCAATATAAAAACAGGTCTGAGTAGGTGCTGCTAGGAAGTTAAAGTGGACCTTCACCCAATAATATATCTTACTTCCACCTGTTTGCCCCTCCCTCATTCTTCCACAATTAGATATTAAAAAGTCTAGCAGAGAATAATGTAGTGACCCTCACTTCCTCCTGGTATAACCCAGGAGACGGTCTTACTGATCGTCGCATGTGTACTGTGGAATTTCATGTGTTAGCAGACATTCTGCAGGGCTTCAGGACATCATACGGACACACAGATGGCAACGTTCAAAATACCAGCGTTCTGTTTGCATGCACGGGAAAACCAAGCATGTGTGCAGATATGTCCTATGTCACATAACGTAATAAACAAATAAAGAGCAACATTTCATTTTTTTGGCATAGCCATTGCACCTGCACATTAAAAACCATACAAAAGCATGATAAATAGGTTACAGCCATAATGTCCAGTGTCTGGCACAAATACAATGATACATTCCTCCCTACAAGCCCGCCACACCATAAATTCATAAGTGGTCAGAGTGGATGTTTTGCCTCCATGCCTGATCCTAGGTAAAATAATTTTAGGTCCAAGTACCCCTACTGGGGCTTTTCCTTTAAAATTGTATTGTGAGCATCTTCTCTGGTGTGTATATAAAGCTCTATAAATTCTTTGAGGCACATAATCTTGGTTAGCCAGTGAGGGACATTTCCATTTTTATTGTGTGCAAGGAACTTTATCCAGAAACAACTTACTAGAAGGTAAAAACAACTACAATTCTGCCTTTGTTAGTTATCTTTTCAATAGAAATGTATTTAGATGTTTTATTTATCATGATCAAAGCTGTCCTTTACAGTTTCACTCTAGGAATTTAAATAAAAATAAAAATTTGATAAAATGTCTGAAAATATAGTAAATGTCTGTGTGTGTCATGAAAATAAGATGCCATTCAGTTTTACACATTGCTATAGAAGGATAGATTTTATCTTAATTCATGGACAAATTAACTTTTCAGCTCATTTTCCAAAGAGAACTTATTTAAAGTGGCCCTGTGCTTGGTCTAAGCAGGGCATCAGCTGTGTGATGCTTAGCTATTCACAGGAAGCCATTTATTTTATCAATGAATACAAAGCTTCCTCTGGCTAAGGTGGAGATCATAACTTCACCCATCCACCTCTCCACCTCAGTCAACCAAAGGAAGCCTTGTATTTGTAGTGGCCATAACCCTTTGTAGGACGACCTTAACTTACTGGGCTTACCAGTTACCTCTGCTTGGCTTGTTCTTCCACGTCTAGGGGTTCCCAGGGTTGATAGCCAACAACTTGTATGCTGACACAAATAAAGTCCTTTTGAAAGGTTTTATTTTGCAGTGATAACATCCAATAACACAGTCTCTCATGGGAACAGAGGGCACGGGTGAAGAACTCAAGCACCTTGAACTGCAGATCTAACAAAGTCTCTACTTCCACCTAGGCTTGTGCAATTCGTTTCGTAACGAATCGAAATTCGGCCAAATTTTGCATCTGATGCATCTGATGCATCTGATGCATCCGAATGTCCGAATAAAAAAATAACAAATTACAACGAATACGAAAGAAATATAACGAATGAATTCGAATGAATTCGACATGATTCGAAATTATTTCAACCGCATTCGAAATTATTTCAACGTGATTCGACATTATTTCAACTGCATTCGAAATGATTTCAACATGATTCGACATTATTTCAACCGCATTCGAAAATATTTTGTGACCCGACTTTAGGGCCATGTTTCTCGGGGTCACTTGGTGCTAGACACTTTGGATATGTTGTAGAGCTAGTATTATTTTGTTTGCATACCAAATTTGGGGTTTCTAGCTATAAGTGACCCCGAGATAAGTGGCCCCAAAATCGGGTCGCAAAATGTAATTCTCTGCTCTATTAACTAATAACATTTTGCGACCCGATTTTGGGGCCACATATCTCGGGGTCACTTATAGCTAGAAACCCCACATTTGGTATGCAAACACAATAGTACTAGCACTACAAAATTTTTTGTTTCTAGCACCAAGTGACCCCGAGATACATGGCCCTAAAGTCGGGTCACAAAATATTTTCGAATGTGGTTGAAATAATGTCGAATCATGTTGAAATCATTTCGAATCCGGTAGAAATATTTTCGAATTTCGTTGAAATATTTTCGAATGTGGCCGATTTTTCGAATTCGGTAGAAAACTAAACGAAATTCGAAAACGAATTTAAGGAAGTTAACGAATATAACTAAATGAAATTAATGAATTAACGAATTAAAACGAAACTAAACAAATTTTTTCCTTTTGCACATGTCTACTTCCACCCAGAGAGTAGTCACTCGCAGCTCGGTACTTCAAGGCTGAACAGACCTCTAGCCAGAGATCATGGCAGTCAGCACGTTGACTAAAAACTTGAAACAGTCCTATGAACGTGTACGGGTTGTAACTAAGGGTGAAGAGGAACCTTTTTCCTCAGTACCTGGAACGTTTTCTGTCTCCTTAATAGCACTGGAAAAAACGTGGATTCGTCAATGTCCTTCCCAACTCAGTAACCAGGCACTTCTCAGGATGCCACTTGTCAGCCCTCCTCCAAAGAGTCCTCCCCCGATCACTTCCATGAGCTGTGGTGCCCCTCCAAGACGAGAGCACACCCGGACACCTTGAATCCTCCCTCAGTTACTGCTCCTCGGACCAGCTGGTTCTGAGACTCGGGAACAGACGGATCCCTACCCCAGACCAGACGGGTCTATTAGGGGCCTCTAACAGGAACATGTTGCGGGATGTCGAACACCCCATGACCGGGACCCCTCACGGGGCTACCCCAGTCCTGGAACAAGACCAGACCACACAGGCCTCACGAACTCCTCTCTCCCTACCATGTGACCCACACATCTTAAGTACCCCTTCCCAGACTCCCCAGCGGGACCCGGCACTCCAACTGATTGGTTCCGAGAAAGTTGATACTCAAAACGTCCAACCAGGACTGGTTCTGGCCTGTCATGTGCACCTCACTGTTCACATGACCAGGCAGAACTTCTAACACACCCCAGCCAGACTGTCATGTACCTTACAGCGGACTCAGACTGCTGGGGGTGGCCTCTTGCACGGTTCCGATCTCAACACCCCTGGAAGTAGGGGCAGTAAGTGTTGAGGCAGCGAAAGGGTGCAGGTGCCTGCGGATTTGAAGATGAAGGCTTGAAGACACTGGATCCTCATGGAGGAAGAGGCGTAGACTGGTCACCGGAGGTATTCAGAGGAAGCCAAGCAGGTATGAGGAAAACACTGCACGTCAGGAACAAGCAAGGTTGGCAACTGGCTGACAACGAGGTACAGGAGCAAAAGACAGGTACATAGTCAAGGACGAGCAGGGGTCTGGTAACGTGCTGGCAGTGAGGTACAAAATCAGGAAGCAAGCCAAAGTAGGAAGTCCAAGCTGAGGTCAGTAATAATGCAGGAAGTAGTAAGCAGGGATGATCCAACAGAATAGTCGAGCAAGCCGGGTAATTAGGAACAAGGTCACAGGTACAAACAACGATCCGGTATCTTAGGGACAAGCTGAAGATGATCCAGCACTGGCATCAGGTCAGGATCCTGTTTATATATGGTGAGATGTTCCAGGATTGGTGGACGTGGTCGTGCGTGCGTGAGTATGCACATACGGTCGGTTGGCGCGAGTGCGTCCACGTGTTCCTATTGGTGTGAGCGTGCGTCTGTTCATTCCGGAACTCGTTTGCCTCTGATGGGGACACCGTGCATGGCCCTTGGAACGAAAATAAACCGCTGCTACACGGGGACGGACATTCACACAGTGAGTTCCCTGACACAGACTGATGTCAAGGCCAACCTATGTAATTAACCCTCAGAACCCCTACTGTTCTGAGGCAAAAACTAAATTTACATGCGTATGACACTTTATCCAAAATATCATCCGCTACATATTCATTTATAAAAGTAGATGGCTTCCTGTGAATGGCTGAGCAGCGGTCATCTTAAACCGATTCTATTCCAGCAGCAGACGAAAGGTCCCCATACCACTGCCACAGCACAGTGCTGCTTACTATATGTAGCTGATGCTACATACTGTTTATGCAATGCTGACAGCAGATGCATTTCTTCATAATGGCCCAAACTGTTTGAAGGAACACAAAACCTGGACTTAGGTTTTAATTCTTTGGGAAGTCCATCTAAATTTGTTAGAGCCTCTACCACTACCCTCTCTACAGACAGACAATACTACTGCCCAAACGTGTTTGTCAGTGGCAGCTGGTGCTCTGTTTTTTGGGTGGGGGCAAACAAACCAACTGCCCCCTCACTTCATTCAGTCAGTCAAACTCGCCCCCACGGTCGATTGGTCAATCAGTGAACAAAACTCCCCTCCGTTACACGCCCATCCACCCAACAGCCCTGTACTTACCCCATTCAGGTCACGGGCAGATTTGGCGGCTTCCCCCAGTGTCTCCTCCCATCTGCTTCTGGCCAATATGGTCGCTTCTCCTCTCAGCCAGCCCCGCTTCCTGATTGGCCGGGAGGAGAAGCAGGAAGACAATAGCAAATATTAATTCGCTATTGTCACACAACTGCTCTGCACACTGAGCCCACCTTTTTTTTAAGCCGATTAGAGCCTCAGGCTCTAGTCACGTGCTTCATAAAAATAAAAAAAAACACATTGAAATCCATGCGCCCCTAATGGAGCGGCCGCCACTGGTGTCTCTGTTGCTTTCAGGAAGAGGAGTGGGGAACAATGAACAATCTACTTCACCGTCTTCAGTGTGCAGGGGACTGGATATAATGCTGCTTATACAGACCATCAGAGTGCTCTGTGGATATAATTAGTAGCTAAGAAGTTGCTTGGAAGCATGAAAAATAATGCTATGCGTTAACAATGGTATTTTTACATTCACATCTTAGAGGAAGTTCCGCTTAAGTGATACCCCTCAATGGCAAACATCAGTCATTACAGGTGCAAGCTTTTTAATGCCTGTGTATTTAATCTAACCTGTTCCAAAAGCTTACATTTTTAATAGCTTAGGTTTGCCAAAAAAGGTGTCACTAAATTCCAAACTTCCAACAGTGACAACAGCTCACATTAAACCTCCATGCTTTAATATATTATGTAGTAGGATAGACATGACATGGCGGTCAAATGCACCTCCTACTTTGTCCCAACTACAGCTCTCCAATAAGCAACTTATGATCCCTGATAGCCCACTGCACTCACCTAGAGTGTAGCAGTTTTCATCTTGAGGCTGCTGCAGAGGAGTGGAATTCTGGGCGAACACTGCTAAATTATTTGTTATCTTTGGTTTAATAGTTCTACTGAATGATAAGGCAGGCAGACAAATAATTTTATATGCATAAAATTCTTTACAAAACATACATGGATGCATTTTTAATGCCCTGTACACACGCCCGGTTTTCCCATCGGAATAAACTCTGAAGGTTTTTCCGACGGAATTCTGCTGAAACTGTCTTGCGTACACACACCAAAGTCTGATCATCAAGAACGCGGTGACAGTGACGTCTGGGACTAGAAAAGGAAGTTCAATAGCCAGTAGTCAATAGCTTCTTGCTTCAGAGCATGCATCGTTTTTGGTCCGTCAGAACAGCATACAGACGAGCGGTTTTCCCGATAGGAATTGGTTCCATCAGAAATATTTAGAACATGTTCTATATCTAGGTCCATCAGAATTTTCCAAAAAAAAGTCAGATGAGGCATACACATGATCAGAATATACGATGAAAAGCTTCCCTTTGACTTTTTCTGTCGGACATTCCGTTTGTGTGTGCGCAGCATAAGGGTATCAAGAGCCTTAGCTTAACCAGACACACAGGTAATTCAAATTAGTTGACCAAGACTTACAAAAAAAAGTAGAAAAAGCAATTAAGATCACGATCATATTTACAGATGATGAATCAAAACCAACCTGTCTACAGAGATATCATTAGCATGAGACATACCAGAAACATCTTCACAGACGCAGCATCAGTACCATAATCATAATAACAATTTAACCTTAATTGGCCAACGGTGAACATACACAAATCCTGTGCATTGCATTGTACAAAAAATAATATATAGGCATTATTGTTCTTAGGCATTCCAGTAATAATTCCATCAAGCAACCAACTGACCGACCAACCAAAAGAATTCCAATGCAGCAAGGAGCTGGAAGTGCGAGAATGAAAGCTCCTAGAGTCATATTAAAGCCTGAGTGTAGCCTAAATCGAAGTCTTAAAACTAACAGTCAGTAATTTGTGTTCCTTGTGTGAATGCCTCTTCTTTAAGTTAAAATCCTCCTCCATCCTATCACCCCCCACCAGAATCTTCCAGTGCAATGCTGGTTAATAGAAGTAAATAGCTGTCATTGGCTCTCATCAAGAGAGCCCAGTTATGCCCAGCTGCTCTATTCATAGAAGCCCTAGGACAAGTGAACGACTGAAGGGTCTGCTCCTCCATTCATAGAAGGTGTTTCATGTGTGACATCATGTGCTCCATCTCGCGCATACGCCACACAACACAACAGGCATATGTTGAGAAAAAAAAGACCTCAGAGAAGTAATTTAGTACAGCGCATGTGCGAAATAAGGTGCATGACATTATGTACTTCATCTCGCACATGTATGCCAAGGTAGAAGCAGGAGGTTTACCTGAAGGCATTGGTGATGTAGCTGGGGCTATATCACCACTGCCTTCAGGGAACCCAGGACTTCTCTTCCCGGGCAGGCCAGCAGTCAATCACTGCCTTACAGTTGCTGTCCCAGGTGATAGCCAGGCTAAGAATGGCCTGCAGCAAATTCAAATCCCCTTGGTTGCTATGCGTGGGTCCTGCCCCTAGTCTACATTAACAGTCAATCAGTGCTCATTACCTGCATTGTCACTGACACTCAAGCAGGGAGGGAAGAACAAAAATTGCCTTGCTGCTTTTTAAGGGGGAAATACACTGCATCTGAGTACCACATACCCAGAAATACTATTTAATCATTTTAACATTCAAAGCAAATGTCTCCATCCATAAATGTCTCCATTCTTTAATTTGCTGAGAAATCACATGAAAAACACCACCCCAGCATTTCTGGCTGTGGCGATCCTGAGTAGGGGTGATGATTCATGTAGCATTTACAGTACTTCCTAAAATCCATCTGCCCTTAGCTCCAACATGCATGCAGAAGGATCTGCTTAGCTGAAAAAACCCTTCCTCTATTCCCGCCCTCATGAAGACACCTGGGAAGTAGCTTAAGGAAAGTAAATCTAATATATTTTCATATTTATTTACTAATGCTAGCAGCATAAGGATTACAAATAGTCAATGTTGATTGAGATAGTGACGTTCTGCTTTAATCTTAGCACTGCTGGTGTCACGTACCTTATGCAGAGCCTGAGATGACGTGGCTGGCCTCTTGCACAGTTCCTGCCCAAGCACCATTGGATGCTTAAGACAGGGAGTGCAGTGGCGAAGGAAAGGTACAAGGTTAATAGAAGTAAGTCTCTTTTTTCCTCATCTCGCACATGCTTTTTGCTCTTTGCATGGACTTTTGGATGTGGTGCCCTGTTACTAAATATTTTGGTACTTTCATCTCCATATTCATAGTTTTCACTTCATCCTGTTATATCAATCCCTTTAATGAATAAATAAAGACTTCCCAAAGCTTTTTGAATATCAGAGCAGGCACTTAAATAACAGCAGTATTACTCAAATTCGGTTGAAACATCTGGCACTATCTAGCAGTCTGTCTCCACAAGAGTCACTTTAAACTCCCCAATGTAAAGAGAATCCCTGGAGAACACAAACTCTGCCTAATGGTTTCTCCAGGACAGGGAAGCTCCATCGAATAGTGCAAGGTAAGCCTATTTGTCTCATGTCACGATCACAAAAATGTTACTTATTCAAGTGCCTTAGCAGAATTACTTTTGTACAACACCCAGTGCCTTTTCTCCTGACTGGAAAAAAATTTCCTCCAATTCTAGAATCAGTGCTGGAACATAGTCCTTTAGATCCCAAAGTGAAAAGGCCACATTGTGCTCATCTCCATTTGCTGTGATCTTCTTCAGCAACATAGGTTGCAGATCCTGTGCCTTTTGTGCCCTCCTCCTGTTAAAATGCCAAAGGCAGCTAGATGCCTCTTCTGCCTACCCTATCGCCTGGTCCTACATAGAACATAATCATTTGTTCCCCTGCCCTCTCCCCTACCATCCTCTTCTTTTGGACAGTGCATACCCAGTCTAAGACTAGCGTTGCCATCATAAATACGCTCTGGCAGTATAGTTCCAGCACTCTTTAGATGAAACTTTACTACTGCTCACTGCTGCACCTGAGCTGGCCTAGCTACTGCTTATGCTGCATCTGGACACCAAATGTCATCTTATGCCGGGTCCTTACTCTTAATCACGTTGTCTGCTAAATTGAGTTATTACTATTTATGTTTGCCTAGGTACTGTCAGGAAATTTTAATGATTAATCAAGTCAATGATATTAGAGTGGGGAAAGCAACGAGGGCGGGACTTTACATGAAGTGCGTGAGTGCAAAAAAATAGATAGAATTTGGTGAATAATTGGGATAAATGATAAATGGGACCAATGATATCAATGATATCAATGAATTAATCAATCAATATACAATAGTGCCTCCAGCCTTTCGATGTGCTAATTAGCATAAAATAAATGAATAAATATAACCACATTGACTGGATTAATTTCCTGAATTTGTACCTCTATGTAGAGATTTTAAAACACAATAAAGATGTATGAAAGTATGGACTATAGAAAAAGAAAATTGCATAAAAATGTATTTATCAATTAAGTCATTAACAATCACGTATATCAGTATAATTAATTATATGACATAAACTCGGTTTACATTAATATCCCACAACTAACACAATAATTACAGATATATACCTAGGAACTAGGATGAATTGGATGATTTAATTTCCACTCATAGGTATCAACCACTGTATAAAGTACCAATAGTTTGACTAAACTAGTGGACAACCAGGTCCACTCCCTCAGATTCTTCTGCAGCAGAATGAAGAGGCTGAGTTCATGCTACAGGCGTGTAAATACAGCTTAGATTTAATTATTTTATCCTTGGGGGTTGTGATACCGTAAATGGGATTTAAAGTCAACCAAAAATAAAACCAAAAAAAAAAAATCTATTACATGAATAGCATTATTATTATTATTATTATCATTATTTAAAGTACTTATATAGCCCTGTCAATTTAAGCAGCACTTTATATATGCATTGTACCTTCACATCAGTCAAGGAGCTTACAATCTAAGATCCCTGACTCACATTCATATACTAGGGCCAATTTAGACAGAAGCCAATTAACCTACCAGCATGTCTTTGGAGTATACAGTTATATAGATTCAGAAGTAAGAGGGAAGTTTCTCAAAGTAAGGTACAGGTATCAAGCAAATATTTTAACAATTAAGGTATTGGTGCTGTGTCTGGAACCATGCCTGAGGATTCGCAAGGCCACTAGAATGATGACTGTGCAGTGTGTGACCTGATACCATTGAAGTTGCGAGAGTAGATCGCTGGAGCACTGATGATGATCAGAAGAGAGATTCTTTTTCTCTCTGAAGTTCTCTTTTTATTACCACAATTTCCCTATCTAAGGACTAGTCTAAAAGGTGTATTCTAAAATATTTATTTGCACCTGATTGGAGAGTAAGATTACAGATTAACTAGGTGTTTACTTATTTAGTGGTTTCATCTGTCCATGAGATGGTGCTCTAGGACTAGGAATTCTTATATTAGGTCTTCTGGGAATAAAACTGGATTTTATTCAATCCAATCTTATATAGGATATAATATTTTATTCTTAGATTTATCTAAAAATGTTATCTTACTTAAAATAGGATGTATCAGTGAAATTCCCGGTGGGTGATTTTATGTGTTATATTACTCAAATGTACTATGATTTTAATTATGTGATGTTTGTGACAGAGCTGTCATTTGGACAGAGATCAAAGTCATGGGTAATTATGACTCTTCAAAAGGTCTAAATCTCACACCATAATTTTATATCTTACTTCTGAGTCATATATATTGTAAAAGCGTCACAAGTTCCTATTTTCAGTATCACACTATACATATATATTATACTATATCCCTTGGCATGATCATATAGTCCTGTAGATAATAGGATGTCTGAAGTATGTTTTAATTGAATCCCAGATAGCAAGCTATTGAACTACAAGTTTTAAACGTACTTGCTAAGCTATTGCTAGACTTGCCAGACTTTGCAAGTTTGTTGCACAATTGCAGCAAGTCCGCATTGCCTGACTCCAGATCAACTTTTTTTGCAAACATTCTGCAAGTCTGCTGCAAGTTCTGGTTCAGTTATGTTGTGCAATAGTCATCCCACCACAGGGGTCACTGTGACTTGCAGAGCTCTTGCTGTAGACTCACCACTGCAACTTTACTCTTGCTAGAGACTTGCCATGCAAATTTGCTACAAATTGGCAAAGTGGCAGCTAGAAGATGTGCTTCAAGTGCTCTGCAAGTGTACAACATTCCAGTGAAAATGTGCAGCAAGTCAACAAGACTTACAATTCAACACTGTCTAAAAATTGTGTCAAGTTAACCTTTCTATCTGAGATAGGATTTTAATATTCCAGTCATTCTTTGCACTAGTGTTCCATGGGTAAAACTGCTTCATCTGCTAAAATAGTGAAACTTAAATTGGCTTATTTTCCCTGACTCTTCTCTGGAGTTCAATTTACTTTGTAGCAAAATTCCAAAATGTTTTTTACTTGTTAAACATTTTTTGTGTAACCTTCTCATTATGCTACCCAGACATCCCAATGCAAAGTATTACTACATATAATTATTTCACAATCCATGTTTCCATTGTTGCTTCAGGTGAGTATCGGGATATCAGAAAGTTTCAGCATGTTTTTCTGGTGAACGCCTGCTTCTTCAGGAAGAAATGAGGGAATGATTTCCTGCAATGCAAATTACAGTAAATTTATATCAAGCAATATTAAATATACTATGCAGTCTTGAAAGGTGGATTCCAAGACCTACCCTACCTTCCAAACATAAATACCCCAATAATTACAACGGTATACAATTTAAAAGCAGGGCGGTGTTCCCAATGGTAGCCAGTATATTATCCACAGTGGTGGGGCCCTTATCATTAAGCTGACCAAGACAGATCAAGACTGGTCTCAACTGGTACTAGGGTAAGAGCAAATGTTATAGTGTGGCTTGGTTCTAGCATATTTACTCACCACCAGTGTGGCTTGGAACTAACATATTTACTCACTATCTACTACATATTTAATCACTACTGTGATTATTGGACTTTTGCTGATAACCAAAATAAACTTCACCTGTACTCACAGATTTTTGCCATTTGAATTCCAGGTCATCTGAGGCCTAAATCAATTCAACCACTGGGCCGGCTTTGCATGTTTGTTAGCTAATAATCCCTATTGAGTTTGATAGTGGGTTGAATATATTTTTAAAAGTGAACTTTGTCGAATAACAACATTTTGACAGTTGCGTTTTAAAAATAAAATACATCTAATGACTGTGGCCCCATATTTTGCCCCTATTGCATTCATTAATTTGCCAAAACTCCTTTCATCATTAATCCCGTACATCACTGAAAGCATGGAACATTCAGTATTCAAACACTGAAATAGTTGGATCCCTAGTACAGCTTTCACAGTGAATCACAGTGAATCACTTGCTCTCCATCATTCATAAAACAAGGCATTCTGTGAATGGATGGGGAAAGAAGGGGGGGCAGTGGGCAAAGGTATGGACAAATGCCACCTTACAAAAAACAATGTGCTTTAGGAAACATTATACAATATATATATATATATATATATATATATATATATATATATATAGTACTATGCAAAAAAGTTTTAGGCAGGTGTGAAAAGTGCTGTAAATTAAGAATGCTTTCAAAAATAGAAGTATTAATAGTTTAATACCTTTTTAAAATACCTTTTTTTTAATTACCTTTTACCCACTGGGCACTTAAACCCCCTTCCTAACCAGACCAATTTTCAGTTTTCGGTGCTCTCACATTTTGAATGACAATTACTCAGTCATGCAACACTGTACCTATATGACATTTTTGTCCTTTTTTTTCCCACAAATACAGCTTTCTGTTGTTGGTATTTAATCACCACTGGGTTTTTTTTTTTTTTTTTGTGCTATGAAAAAAAAAAAGATCGAAAATTCGGTAAAAAAATGAAATTTTATTGGTTTCTGTTATACAATTTTTAAAATTAGTAATTTCTCTTTATAAATTTTGACAAAATTTATACTGCTACATATCTCATTTCTTGAGACCCCAACAAGCCAGGAAAGTACAAATACCCCACAAACGACTCCTTTTTGGTTGACATTCCAAGGTATTTAGTAAGAGGCATGGTGAGTTTTTTTGAAGTTGTAATTTTTTTTCTTTTTTTTTTAATTCTTTGCAAAATCAAATATTTTTTCTTTTTTTTAACATAATTGTTATATTAGCAGGTTATTTCTCATGCACAGCATATGCATAGCACAAATTACACCCCAAAAGACATTCTGCTACTTCTGAGTACGGCGATACCACATGTGTGAGACTTTTACACAGCGTGGCCACATACAGAGGCCCAAAATGCAAGGAGCACTGTCAGGCGTTCTTGGAGCATAAATTATACATATAATTTCTTGACTACCTCTTACACTTTTGAAGGCCCTGGAACACCAGGACAATAGAAACACTCCCAAATTTACCCCACTTTGGAAAGAAAACAACCCAATGTATAATCTATGAGGAATAATGAGTCTTTTGAACATGTAATTTTTTACTAAAAGTTTTTGCAAAATTTGTAAAGAAAATGAAAACGCATTATTTTTTACACAAAGTTGTCCATTTATACAATATTTCTAACACATAGCATGTACGTACCAAAAATTACACCCCAAAATAGATTCTTCTACTCCTCCTGAGTACAGCGATACCACATGTGGGAGACTTTTACACAGCCTGGCCACATAGAGAGGCCCAACATGCAGGGAGCACCATCAGGTGTTCCAGGGGCATACATGTCAAATCTAATTTGACTACCTATTACACTTTTGTGAGGCACTGTAGTGGCATGGATGTGACATGGATGAGAACTGATGTGGCATGCATGAGCATGAATAGGGATAGAGGGGTATAGATGGGTACAGCTGGGCAGTGGCATCGCTAGGGGTGGCTTTTGGGGCTATAGCTCGAATCTGGGGCCCATAGCCTGAGTCTCTGCAGGGGTCCCCAAGGGGAGGGGAGGTTCTCTGGGGACCTTTATGTAAGTGGGGGCTCTCTGGGGACCCTGATGCAAGGAGGGGTCTCTGGGAACCCTGATGTAAATGGAGGGCTCTCTGGGGACCCCGATGCAAGGGGGAGGATCTCTGGGGGCTCTGATGTAAGGAGGAGGCTCTCTGGGGACCCTGATGTAAGGGGGGCTCTCTGGGGACCCTGATGTAAGTGGGGGGCTTTCTGGGGATATATACACACACGTATATTACTGTATATACATTTGTATGCCCGCCCAAGTCTATGACTCTTTACTGTGCTGCTATGGGCTCTAGCCCCAGATCTTTTGTAGACCTAGCAAGTAGGAGACACAGTAAGTAACACTACCTGTGATTATAGTTGCCATTAAAAGTCCCCATTACAGTTCTCAGATCAGCAGATGACCTTGATCAAGAACTGATCAGAACTTCCCCCAGCACTGCCACTCATCCCACCCCACACCAGCACTGCCACTCATCCCATCCCCCCCACCAAGGAAGGAATAAAAATAGAGAATACATGGAAGGGAGAGGAAAAGAGGGGGAGGAACAAAGAAGAAAGGAGAGAAAGAATAAGAGAAAAAACAAGAAACACGGCTAGAGAGAGGGATGGGGGGGGATAAGATATTAGGATAGAGAGAGATAAAAGGAGGGAAAGAAAGAAGAACAAAAGAGAAAGAGGGGAACATCCTAAAATGTACCATAAGGGGTTTTAATACTATATAGCGGAAGGGACTCAGGGAACACTAAATGTCTGTGGGTTAGGGGCGCAAATTACTTGTCTTGCCTTGCGTGCTGACAACCCACGCTATGGAAATAATTTTACAGTTAGGGGTCCCCAAGCTCGGGAAATTTTATCAAGGGGTCACGGCACTAGAGGGTTGAAAACCACTGGACTAGAGAGAGACCGTGGAGAGTCGTGATCTAGCTCAGAGAGAGCGAGGGGGAAGGTGTACACAAACTAATATTCATTTTACTACAAAACCATCCGGCTCAGAAAGCCATTAGAAAAGCAGAGAGCATAAAACTTGTCCTCTGTGCTTTTATTCAGCATGGTGAGGCAATGTTTTTAATGAATGTTCCCAGATAGCAAGTAATTGTACTGCAAGTTTGAAAATGACTTCCTAAGCTCTTGCTAGACTTGTCAGGCTTCACAAGTTTGTTGCACAATAGCAGCAAGTTTGCATTGCATGACTCCAGATCAACTTTCTTTGCAAACATTCTGCAAGTCTGCTGCAAGTTCTGGTTCAGTTATGTTGTGTAATAGTCATCCCACCACAGGGGTCACTGTGGCTGAATTTTCATCATTGCTCTCTGCTGTGTGTGAGGTTTTTCTTTAAGTCCCCTTTCACACTGGGGTGGAAGGAGCGTCGGCGGTAAAGCGCCGCTATTTATAGCGCCACTTTACCTTCAGATTTATGTCGCTATTTGGCCGCTAGCGGGGCCGTTTTATCCCCCGCTAGTGCCCGAGAAAACAACTCTGCAGAGGCACTTTGCGAGCGGTATAGCCGCGCTGCCCTATTGATTTCAATGGGCAGGACCGGAGAAGGAGCGGTGTATACACCGCTCCTTCACCGCTCCAAAGATGCCGTTAGCAGGACTTTTTTTACTGTCCTGCTAGCGCACCGCTCCAGTGTAAAAGCCCTCCGTGAATTACCAGCATAAGTGTGTAGCCTATTTGCATTATGTGTGTGTAATATATATTACATATGCATACAGACACACACACACTTATGGGAGAGCCGGTACAGTGAAAGAAGTACGGTAACACTTTGTGAATGTCAGAACTGGTCAGAGGGAGATATTTCCCATCTCCCTGCCTGCACACAGAGCAATAATGCTAATGCGTTTGAGGTCATTAGAGGGTGCCCAGGCACACCCGGCACACCCCCTGCGTATGCCTATGATCACCAGTGGGCCGTCGACATATGACATGATCTCCTTCCCAGCCACTAGGGGGCACGCCCGCCATGTCACTGGGGACCCGATGCGTGTACCCAGAGGCTGCGATGTCCACCGGGCACCCTCAATTGCCCAATAACTAAGCAGAACCTTGGATCTGTGAGTGTAAACACATAGATCCATATCCTGTCAGAGGAGAGGAGACCGATGGTGTGTCCCTTGTACATAAGGACACCAATCGTCACCTCCCCCAGTCAGTCCCCTTCCTTCCCAGTTAGAATCACTCCCAGGACACACATTTAACCTCTCGATCACCCCTAGTGTTAACCCCTTCCCTGACAGTCACGGATCGCTGTATAAATGTGAATGGTCCCAAAAATGTGTCAAAAGTGTCCGCAGCAATGTCGCAGTTACGATAAAAAAAATCGCAGATCGCCGCCAATACTAGTAAAAAAAAAAAATAACAAAAATGCTATAAATCTATGCCCTATTTTGTAGACGCTATAACTTGCGCAAACCAATCAAAATACACTTATTGCAATTTTCTTTTACAAAAACAATGCAGAAGAATACATATCGGCCTAAACTGAGGAAAAAAAATGTTTTTTTTTAAAAATTGGATATTTATTATAGCAAAAAGTAAAAAAATTTGTGTTTTTTCAAACTTGTCCCTCTTCTTTTGTTTATAGCGCAAGAAATAAAAACTGCAGAGGTGATCAAATACCACTAAAAGAAAGCTCTATTTGTGGGGAAAAAAATGATAAAAATTTAATTTGGGTACAGCGTTGCATGACCGCGCAATTGTCATTCAAACTGCAACAGCACCGAAAGCTTAAAAATGGCCTGGGCAGGAAGGGGGTGTTCGTGCCTGGTAGGCAAGTGGTTAATTGCCAAGAAAAAAGAAGCAAGCAGCGCAAATCTATAATCCCACAATCTGGTGATAGTGAAACCACTGCTATTAACCTAATCCTTTACTGTACACATGTGAAATGCATTCACTCCAACATGTATGTATAATGATAAACTCTGGGGGTTATTTATTAAAGTGCACTTGGAAGTAAAGTCGCTGTAGATCCGAGGGGGACATGCAAGGAAAATAAAAAAAAAACATTTTAGCTTGCACATGATTGGATGATAAAATCAGCAGAGCTTCCCCTCATTTCAGATCTACCCCTCAGATTTACAGCGACGGTACTTCCAAGTGCACTTGCAGTGCAAAGTGGATTTGCCTTTTGTAAATAAACCCCTCTGTGTCATTGCATAAAATAATTCATCTATCGGGGGGGCTTGTCCGGCCGGCGGAGAAGATGGCCGCATAGCTGTAAGCTCCCGACGCTTCACGCTACATAGCAGCCCTTAGCGACACACCGGCGAGGTTTCCGCTGCTCTACTTTCGTCCCTGACCCGACGGACACCTCAGGCGGCGATGACTAAACGAAGGAAAGGCTCTAAACCGCCGCAGCGGCTCACTGATTTCTATCCGGCGGTGACACCGTCGAATTCCCAAGATGGCGCCGGCACTTCTCACAGCGGAGGGAACGGACAGCATGCCAGCCATCCACACGGCGGGGTGAGTCGGGCTCCTGTTATGCTGGCAGACACGGGGGATATATCACCCCCTCCTACACCCACTATGCGCAGCCCAGCCAAAACCAGGCCACACAGGGAGGAAGATGCACTATCTGCTGGGCCGCAGCAAGTCCATTCACAGCCTGTCTCCACACAGATCTCCTCACAGGGCATTCATGCTGAGCCCTTCATAGAAGGATTTCCTGCTTCAGACCAGGCTATCTCAGAGAGCACTATGAAAAATATGCTCTTGTCCCTCAGGAGAACATTGTTTAATGATTTTTCTGACATGTTTGCCTCAGTGAATAATACTGTCCACACTCTCTCTACCCAAATCCAGCACTTAGAATCAAAAATGGCTGATTTCTATTCCGCCCATAATGATATAGTCGATGCCTATGCTGACAAAGAATCTGCCTTACAACACCTTCAAAACAAATTTTCGGATTTGAAAGACCGCTCAAGGTGAAATAATATAAAATTCAGAGGTATCCCTGAAACCATCCCTCCGAGTGAACTCACTAATTTCGTCCAACGCCTTATGAAAGCCCTTATACCATCTCTGACGGACATTGAATTGTGCGTGGACAGGGCCCATCTCTTTCCTAAATCAAAATTTCTTCCTGACACAGCACCTAGAGACACTCTGGCGCGCATTCACTACTACCATGTTAAAGAGAGAGTCATGGCGGCTGCTAAACAAAATCCAGTGGTCCCGGATGACTTCACAGGTATATCTCTATATACCGACATTTCACAACAGACCGCATTGAACAGAAAGAAGCTTAATCTGCTTACGAAGATTCTACGTAACAATACCATAATGTATAGATGGGGGTTTCCCACAAAACTACTCGTTTCGTGGAACGGCAGTGTGGTCTCTTTACATAGTGTGGAAAAAGGACTGCAACTGTTTAAGCAATGGAATCTGCTCCCTCAGAATGCTCCATCTCCTGCTCAGCCAGCTCCAGACCACCTGGGTTCAGAATGGACTTGATCTGTCTTACGGAAATTCAGCGAACCTCTCCCTACCTTTGCTACATACCTGTAGCGTGCGGCACGGAGGCCTACTACTCTTTTTGTCTTTTTTTATCTGTGCCTAGTGCACGACACTAGTGGTTTATATACCCCTATTTTCTGCCGAAGCAGCTTCGGCTACCCATTGTCCTGAACACTCAGGTCCTTTTTACTGATGTTGTCCTCCACCCTTCCCTTTCCCTTCCTTTTGTGGTTTCTCCTTTCCCCTTTTTGCTGGGTCACCATCTATAGTATTCTTTTCCCTACAGATGAGTGTGCTGTATGGTCTATAACGCCTATATGGATTGCCACAGCCACTATGCTGATCTTTCTTAATCTACAGGAACGTTGCCCTATTTTAGAGATGAGTTGTAGTACCCTCCCGTGGGACGCACATCTCCTGTTCTGCAACATTTCATCACGTAACCCCAAGCTGACATGCCATTGAAATTTGTGTCCCTTAATGCAAAGGGCCTTAACAGCCCATTTAAGAGATCTGCCCTACTAAAGGAAGCCCGCTCGCTTAAAGCGGATGTCATCTTCACCCAAGAGACACACTTTGCTGCCCATAAATGCCCTAAGTTGAACTTCCGAGGCTACTCTCAAGTTTTTACATCCAACGGTCCCAAAAAAGCCAGGGGAGTTATGATTGCTATTAGAGATTCTGTCCTGTTCTGCCCCATTCGCACAATCCAAGACCCACTTGGCAGGTATTTGATTCTTATTTGTGAACTCAACCACACCGTGTTTACATTGGTAAACTTGTACGCCCCTAACTCCAAACAAAGAAGTTTCCTTGCACCTTTGCTTGCCAAGATTTCGGACATTGTTCAAGGCACCCTCCTTATCGGTGGGGACTTCAATACAGTCTTAGATCCCACTATGGATTCCTCTGCCTGGACCAGGAGACCCCTACACTCTATTGTTCCTCTGCTTGCAAAGTATGAACTGTATGATGTATGGCGATGTTTTCATGGCTCTGAAAGAGACTACACGTTCTTGTCAGCAGTGCACTCTTCTTACTCCCGTATTGACTTTTTTCGGACAGGGAAAATATCTCTCCAAAATGTATTGAGCTCGGACATCGGCACAATATCTTGGTCGGACCATGCACCAATTCTACTGGAATTTGATTATACCTTACAAAATACTCCTCCTCCTATTTGGAGGTTGAACGCCTCACTTTTGGGAGACAAGCTATTCTGCCAAACGATCCAGCAAGAACATTGCGATTTCTTTCTCTATAACGACACTCCTGATGTTAACCGGTTCACATTGTGGAATACTTACAAAGTGTACATGAGAGGGGTATTGCTTAAATTAGCTTCAGTTGTTAAAAAAAAGAGGTCGAAGCAGATTGATGACTTGTTGCACACTATATCATCTAAAGAAAAGGTTAATAAACTTACACCTACTCCCTTGCTTACGCAAGATATTTTTAAAGATAGACAACAGCTGAGATCTTTACTCCTTTACAAACAAGCAAACCATCTTAAATTCCTTAAAACTTCTTATTACGGTTTGCATAACAAAGCCGGAGCTTGGTTGGCTAGAATAGTGAAGGCCAAACAGATCAAACGTAGGATAGCTACCCTTACTCATCCATTCACTAAAAAGCCTGTCACAAATCCTAAAGACATAGCCAATGTCTTTGCGGATTATTACCAATCACTATACGACCTTCGTAATGATGGAGATACCCACCAACCCTCACCAACCCTTATTGACGAGTTTTTACAGAAAATAAAACTTCCCACCCTTTCTAAGGATCAACTTGATTCCATCTCTCGCCCATTTACGATTTCAGAGATCTGTTTGACCATCCAAAGACTTCCCAACCGTAAGTCTCCAGGTGTGGATGGTTTCATAAATGAGTATTATAAACTCTTCTCTAATGACCTTGCTCCTCATTTACAATCAGTTTTCAGTCTGGCTTCGTCTTCTGGCACTTTTTCACCTGAAATGCTTAAAGCGGTGATAGTGACTTTGCCAAAATCCAGCAAGGATCCTACTAACCCTGCAATTTATAGATCCATATCCCTTCTCAACACTGATGTGAAACTCTTTGCTAAACTTTTAGCTACCCGCTTACAGACGGTTTTACCTGATCTTGTCCATCCAGATCAAGTGGGCTTTGTACCCGGATGACAGGCTCCGGACGGCACTAGACGTCTTATTAATCTAATTTCCCAGGCTGGATCCTCTCGAGTGCCTTCTCTGCTTCTCTCTTTGGATGCAGAGAAGGCATTTGACAGGGTACATTGGGGTTACCTAAAGGCGGTACTCAATAATTTTGGATTTGTGGGATGGATTCAGACGGCCATCATGGCCCTGTACTCCAATCCCTCGGCCACGGTACTTACTTCGGGCATTGCCTCTAAATCGATACATATATCTAATGGGACGAGACAAGGATGCCCCCTTTCACCGATAATTTTTACGCTTCTCATGGAACCCTTGGCAGAACATGTTAGATCCCATCATAACATCACCGGGCTCACTATAGCTGGTAGAGAACATAAAATCAGCTTATTCGCTGATGATGTTATGCTCATACTCTCTAACCCCTTGACATCATTGTCTGAGACACAGAAAGTGCTGCAGGACTTTAGTGCCGTTTCTTATTATAAACTGAATGCTACTAAATCACAAATTCTAGGTGTCCATGTGTCAGCCTCCATGCAATTAGCTTTGACTAGGGATTTCCCTTTTACTTGGTCTTCTCACTCTATACCCTTTCTGGGTACTCATCTGACCCGGCAGACCTCACAATTGTATACATACAATTTCAAACCCTTTTTGGAGTCTTTACCTCAGCAATTGTCGCATCTATATACTCAGGATTAGGGATGAGCTTCGTGTTCAAGTCGAACATACGTTCAACTCGAACATCAGCTGTTCGCCCGTTCGGCGAATTCCGAACGTTATGGGCCGTTCGCGCCAAATTCGTGTGGCGCTCACGGCCCACAATGCAGTGCGTCATCGCAGTGCATTGCTGGCTCATGATTGGCCAAGCATGCACTGTGACCCCGCATGCTTGGCCAATCACAGCACCTGTATCTACCCTTTATTGCTGTTCTCTAATAGAGCCATCTGCAGGGCTTAGTGGGTGTTGTGTGACTCAATTACAGTATACCCCTTTATCTCTGGTGTTCTATAATAAAGGCATCTGCAGGAGTTAGTGGGTGTTGTGTGACTCCAGCACAATATACACCTGTATCTACCGTTTATTGCTGTTCTCTAATAGAGCCATCTGCAGGGCTTAGTGGGTGTTGTGTGACTCCATTACACTGCTGTTTTACCCAACTCCCTTCAGGCCATTACCATGTCTGGAAGGCCAGCAAGGAGAGGCAGACAGGCGCGAGCCGATAAAAGAGGGCAAGCAGGCTCTGTGTCGAGAGACAACAGTGCTGGTCGTGGACACGGTGCATTGTCATCAGCACGTGGCCATAGGACACGCTTGTCCTTCTTTTCGGCAGCTGGACATGTTGAACCGCAACATGCCAACGACTTGGTAGAGTGGATGACCAAGCCCTCTTCATCCTCCTCATCCTCTCTCACCCAGTCTCAGGGTACTAGCAAAGCAGCTGCCAACGCATCGTCTTCCCTCCTCTCAATGTCATCATCAGTGACTCCTTCCCTAGACCCACCACGTCCTCCTGAGGAGTCTCCTGAACTCTTTGAGCACAGTGTTGGGTACATGCTCCAGGAGGATGCCCAGTGTTTTGTGGGCTCTGATGATGAAACTCAGCTAGATGAAGGCAGTAGCGTGAGCGCAGAGAGAGGGGATGCTCAAGAAGGACAGCAATCTGGCAGTCATGTTCCACAAGCTGCAGCATACTGCCAGGTTTGCTACAGCGATGAAGAGGGAGGGGATGATGAGGGCACTGACTCCACGTGGGTGTCTGGTAGAAGAGAGGAGGAGGAGGAGGAGGCACATGTCCAACGAGGCAGGATGCCCTCCGGGGGCCAGCTTAGGGGCAGCACACCGACTGAATCACACCGCAGAGCTCCGCCTGTGCAGGGCGCTGCCTCTGTGCGTTATTCTAAAAGTTCTTTGGTGTGGGCCTTTTTTGAGACGAGTGCATCAGATCACACCGCTGCTATTTGCAACATATGTCTCAAGCGTATCTCGCATGGCCAAAACATCAGCCGCTTGGGCACCACATGCTTGACCAGACATATGTTGACCTGCCATGCAGCTCGTTGGCAAGCGTACCTCAAAGACCCACACCAAAGAACAAAGCGGACCTCTCCTTGCTCCTCATCAGCTGGAATCTCCAACCCCACTAGACCTTCAGTCCTCTCTGAAACCTGCTCTGAGAGGAATGAAGGTGTAGAATTAGGTGTGTCACAGCCAAGTGCTTCCGGGAACTCTGCTAGCGGTACACCCACGTCCCTGCCCCAGCTGCTGGACCGGCGAAAGAAGTTTACTCCCAGCCATCCACATGCCCAGCGGTTGAATGCTAGCTTGGCTAAATTGCTAGCACTTCAACTGCTGCCTTTTCAGTTGGTAGACTCGGCCCCCTTCCGTGAGTTTGTACAATGTGCGGTTCCTCAGTGGCAGGTCCCCAAACTTTTTCTCACAGAAGGCGATTCCGGCTCTCTACCGGCATGTGGAAGGCAATGTCCTTGCCTCGCTGGACAGGGCGGTCAGCGGTAAGGTGCATTTTACCGCTGACTCATGGTCCAGCAGGCATGGACAGGGACGTTACCTGTCTTTCACGGCCCATTGGGTCACTCTTCTGGCAGCTGGGAAGGATGCAGGACAAGGTGCAGTAGTGTTGGAGGTTGTTCCGCCACCACGCCTCCAAAATGCTACTATTGGTTGTGACACACCTCTCTCCTCCACCCCCTCCTCTTCTTCTTCCTCCATGGCCTCTTCTAGTGCTCTGTCCTCAGAACCAGCGGTGCTCCGTAGGCGTTCCAGGGGCTACGCAAGTACGCAGGCAAAACGATGCCATGCAGTGCTTGCGCTGGTTTGTTTGGAGGACAGGAGCCACACTGGGGCCACACTGGGGCGGATGTTTTGTCAGCTCTGCAGGGGCAGGCCGAGAGGTGGTTGGTGCCACGCCAGCTTAAGCCAGGAATGGTGGTTTGTGACAATGGCACCAACCTCCTCTCCGCCCTCCGACAGGGACAACTGACCCATGTGCCCTGTGTAGCTCACGTCCTTAACCTGGTGGTGCAGCGGTTCTTGGGCAGGTACCCCGGCTTACAGGATGTACTGAAGCAGGCCAGGAAAGTCTGTGTGCATTTCCGCCGATCATTTAATGCCTGTGCTCGGCTGGCTGAGCTCCAAAAGGAGTTGAACCTGCCCAAGAACTGCCTTATATGTGACATGCCCACCAGGTGGAACTCAACGTTGGCCATGCTGCAGCGACTACGGCACCAGGACAGGGTCAGGGGAGCTCGGTTTTTTCTCACCACGCCAGTGGGGCATGATCAGGGATGCATGCACTGTCCTGTCACCGTTTGAGGAGGCCACAAGGATGGTGAGCAGTGACAGTGCATGCATCAGTGACACTGTACCTCTTGTCCACCTCTTGGAGCATACTCTGCGTGGAATAATGGACAGGGCACTTGAGGCAGAACAGAGGCAGGAAGAGGAGGACTTCCTTGCCTCTCAAGGCCCCCTTTATCCAGACAGTGTTCCTGCTGTGCCACCCATCACACAGGAAGAGGATGAGGAGGAGGAAGAGGAGGAGGAGGATGATTGTGTCAGCATGGAGGTGGAGGCTGGCACTCAGCATCAGCAGCAGCAGCAGTCTTGTAGGGATGATTTACAGTCCCAAGAAACACGTGGACTTGTACGTGGCTGGGAGGAGGTAGCTGCGGATCATGTTGCCCTTAGTGACCCAGAGGACTCCGGACCGAATGCCTCAGCTAACCTACGCTGCATGGCCTCCCTGATCCTGCAAAGCCTGCGGAAGGATCCTCGTATTCTTCGGATCAAGGAGAGGGACCATTACTGGCTGGCCACTCCCCTTGATCCACGGTACAAGGGTAAGGTTGCCGACCTTATCTTGCCATCGCAGAGGGAGCAGAGGATGAGACATCTCCGGGAGGCCTTGCAGAAAGGTCTGTGCAACGCGTTCCCAGAGACTGGGAGGGTACAAACTCCTGGTCCTGGACAACGTGTTGCTGAGGCATCGGTCAGAAGGAGCGGTGGAGAAGGTGGCCGTCTGACTGATGCTTTCAGACAATTTTTTAGTCCGCAGCCCCAAGGTATGATCGGTTCCAGCAACCATCGCCAGCGTCTGATTTACATGGTGCAGGAATACCTAGGGGCAAGGTCAGACTTGGACACCTTTCCCACCGAAAATCCTCTGGCTTACTGGGTCTTGAGGATGGATCACTGGCCAGAGCTTGCACAGTATGCAATTGAGCTACTGGCCTGTCCTGCATCCAGCGTTCTTTCGGAACGCACCTTCAGTGCTGCTGGTGGCTTTGTTACCGATCACAGGGTGCGCCTGTCCACCGAATTAGTTGATCGACTGACCTTCATCAAGATGAATCAGTCTTGGTTCACCCACAGCTACCAAGCACCTGAAGCTGATGTAACCGAATAATTTTTTTTGAAATATCACATCCCTTCAAGACTGCCTATGCTGATGCTGAGTGACTGTCCTGTTATGTTGATTGTCTATCCTCTTCCTCCTCCGCTGATATGTTGGAAGAACATTTCTGGTTCTGGGTGATGCCATTAGCCCAATTTTTCTGCCCCTGTTTAACAGGGGCGTTTAAGTAAAATTTTTTATGCAATGCTTTGCAGCAGGGCTAATTCCTGCAATAAAACTAGATTATATGGGAGAGGTTGCAGTGTGGTGGCACCAGCACCAGTGCCTAAGGCCCAATTTTTCTGCCCCTGTTTAACAGGGGCGTTTAAGTACAATTTTTGATGCAATGCTTTGTAGCAGGGCTAATTCCTGCAATAAAACTAGAGTATATGGGAGAGGTTGCAGTGTGGTGGCACCAGCACCAGTGCCTAAGGCCCAATTTTTCTGCCCGTTTAACAGGAGCGTTTAAGTACAATTTTTGATGCAATGCTTTGCAGCAGGGCTAATTCCTGCAATAAAACTAGAGTATATGGGAGAGGTTGCAGTGTGGTGGCACCAGCACCAGTGCCTAAGGCCCAATTTTTCTGCCCCTGTTTAACAGGGACATGTAATTACAATTCTTGATATAATATTTCACAGGAGGGCCCATTTCTGTGCCCACCCAGAGTAACGGTGAGGACTTATAGTGTTGTGGCACCAGCACCACAACCACCAAAGGTCAATTTTTCTACCACTGTTCAACAATGGCATGTAATTACAATTCTTGATATAATCGTTCACAGCAGGGCGCTCCAGTGCCCAGCAAGAGTCACTTTGAGGGCTTACAATGTTGTGGCAAAACCAACAACTTGTTCCGCCATTTCTGCAGAGCATATAGGGCAAAAATCCAACTTACAAACATCTCCTACTTGCAAACGGAAGGAGACAACAGCAAGTGAGATGAAAAAAGATGGACGACAAAACAAATTATACAGGGCTGATAACCCCTCCCTATGTTTTCCAAAAAGCTTAAAAATAGTTTTTTTGACTGGAGCTACACTTTAAAAATTTACCAGTTGAAAATTACAAACAGATTCAACTTAACACAACAAACCTACACAGTCCCTGTCTTGTTTGCACCGCCTGTATACTGCTGTTCTGAGTATATAGGGCCTGGGGGCCACACGCATTTCCTTTTTTAAATATGGGTACAGGGTTCCCCTTGATATGCGTACAAGACCCAAAGGGGCTGGTAATGGGCAGGGAGGGCTACCCATGCCATTTTTCTCAATGGTTTTCAACCATATTGCAGGAACCAGATATAACATTAAAACCACAAGCAGTTTTCAATGATGTTATTTCTGTTTAATGTCATTTTGTGCAGGGACTGTTCTAAACACGGGAAACACGTGGCACTTCACAGGCATACTACAGACACCCCCCAGGCACCATATTTAAAGGAATATTTCACTTTTTTTTTCACTTTAATCATCATTAAAATAAGTGCTCCCGCCAAAACGGCCATTTTTAAAAACATTTTAGGCATTGACCCATGTCCCCTGGGGCAAGAGCCAGGTCCCCAAACCCTTTTTAGGACCGTATCTTACATATTAGCTGTTAAAATTAGCACTTTTAATTTCGAACGTTCGAGTCCCATAGACGTCAATGGGGTTCTAAAGTTCGTTCGAATTTGGGGTCCGTTCGAAAGTTCTGGTGCGAACCGAACCGGGGGCTGTTCGGCTCATCCCTACTCAGGATCTATCGACAGCAGGTAGAATAGCAGCACTTAAAATGATTATACTCCCTAAACTCCTTTATATATTTCGCACACTGGCAATCCCTATCCCACGTACTTTCCTTTCCTCAGTACAAACGATATTTAATCAATACATCTGGAATCATAAACCGCCTAGGTGTTCTGCTACGATTTTGCAGACACATAAGAAGCATGGGGGTATGGGTGCTCCTAATGTAATAGCATATTATAAAGCTTGTGTCTTGGACCAACTTAAATATTGGTGGACCCCCTCCGAACACAAAACGTGGATAGCCATGGAAGTTGATGGCACTATGCACTGGGACCTCAAATCCACTCTTATTGCTATTATGTTGGGTGCACCAATCCCTACTTCCTCTATACCTACAATTCAAATCTCAACAAAACGATGGTCTGAACTTCCCATCTCTTCCATACATGACCAATCGCTCTGTAAAATTCCTATCCCGCTCTTAGTCCTCTGCCATTTTATTCTATGCCTTGACTTGAAAACATGGATCTCCAAAGGCATAACCCTGCTCCAAGATCTGTATCACAACTTGTCCCTTTGTACGTTTGATTATTTGGTATCGAGATTTCAACTCCCTGCCTCAGCCTATTTTCCCTACCTACAAATTTCCTCTTTTCTACGGAAGCACCCTCTACCGTTTTACCTGCAATTACCTTCACTACTAAACAAATTCCTCCGGGACCCTAATGGCCCTATTAAAGGTATATCTCTGCTTTACAGCATCTATAACGCCCAACATTCCTTTTCCAAAACAACTGCTATTGCTAAGTGGGAAAACATCCTTGGTAAAACTTTTTCTGATGATTATTGGAAGTCTGCGTTTTCCACTACGTATACTTCTTCCAGATGCGCTATTCATTGGGAAAATTTTTCTAAAGTAGTTCACTTCTGGTACCTCACACCTTATAAACTTAGTAAATTTTGCCCAGATCGTACAGCCTTATGTTGGAGGGGGTGCGGAGATGTTGGTACATTGTACCATATCCTGTGGACGTGCAAATCAGTCCGATCCTTCTGGAACAAGGTTTTCACAGTGATATCTGACATATGTGATAAGCGTGTGGATCCCACACCTGAACTAGCCTTATTACACCTAACAATACATGAGTTTCCTTCTAAGATTAGAGTGGTGCTTACACAAATATTTCTAGCGGCCAAACTCACTATCACACGATTATGGAATTCGGTGGATTCTCCATCTCCCTCTGATGCTGTTCTCACCCTCAACCATCAGTGCGAGATGGAGAGACTCTTAGCCTTTATGCATTTCAAAGCCACGCCGTTTAGGCTTAAATGGAGTAGCTGGCTAACCCAACCCAGCTGTTCGGTTAAAGATTGAGTTTGTAATGGAAATTTGTAGGTTCTGTATATAATTGTATTCTATTTTATATGTATTGCACAATGCCCTCACTGTGCACACGGCACTAATAATGTTTTCAGTACATGTTTTGCATTCTTTCGAGTTCTGATTAGAATAAGCCTGCCTATGTAACGCCCCTTGTTACCATAAATGTACAATTGTAATATTAATGTGATACCTACGTAATCATGTGTATAAAAGCCTTCAAATGCGTCATAATAAAGGAGAACGGTTATTTGGAAAGATGCTGAGCGTATCTTTTGTGTCTGTTCCTTACTGCAGTAGTTATTAATTTGGAACCACTAATCAATATGAGGATAGGAGTTGCCTATCATCAAAATATCCATTTCAGGTGGCGAAGCCAGCCCAGCAGGGGTTATCAGGTGACCCTGAGTATCCGAAACGAGGAGCTTGAGACGATCCGGGAATTTCTGATAATCAGCCGGCTGAGGTAAGCCTTTTGCTTACATTTTGAGTTATCAGACTTCCTTGATCGGTAAGGCATTTTCGGGACAAAGGGTACCTATTTTACTCCCCTTAATCGAACTGTATTGATTAGTGGTTATAGGTTATAGAGAAAGGGAAGAATAGTGCTGTTCACAGAGTATAATGTAGTACATCTGCTAGATAAAGTAGTTTAGAGGCAAGAGGGTATAGGCACACGTAGAGAAGACTGGCCAGTCATTATGGGCATTAAATTAAGTAAGGGAATGATGGGTAAGAGACCCTCAAAAATGTCCAGCGCAAGAGGAGCGCTATATATGAACCGAAGGTGCGGTTCCGCCTATACTGAGCCCCTAGATTAATGGTTAAAGTGGACAGGGATCCACAAAGGGTAACTGGGTTACCACCAAAGTCCACAGGGACAAAGAATCATGCAGAGTATATATATGTGTATAAAAGCCTTCAAATGCGTCATAATAAAGGAGAATGGTTATTTGGAAAGATGCTGAGCGTATCTTTTGTGTCTGTTCCCTACTGCAGTAGTTATTAATTTGGAACCACTAATCAATATGAGGATAGGAGTTGCCTATCATCAAAATATCCATTTCAAGTTCAAAGGTTGATAACTTGGTTTACAAACGCAATCCAATTTATGCCCTGTTGGGATATTTCTTCTATGCATGTTCTTCGTGTTACGAATGGTGACCTATTTCCCTCCCCCCCCTTACTTATCCTCTCTTTGTGTATGTCTATCCCTTTCACTGTTATGGTTTCTGTACCGTTTTTGACAGGGAAAGGGGCCTCCACCCTTGCTGGCACAGTGTGATCCCATTGGGGTGCCAGTAAGTGAGTGTGGGATTCCTTCTTCCTGATGGTTTCTCCAGCCTCAGCCTATCCGACATTCGCCTTATTATTGATATTGCTTTATTGTTGTTATGTTATGCCATGATACTCCACTCTTTCATGTTGGTTGTTCCCTATTTGGCAGATACTAGCTCTACACATATGCTCGTTGGCTGTATTTGCATGTTCTTTCATATATAAACTCAATAAAAACGATTGAAATAAAAAATAATTCATCTATCATACAAAAATATTTGTTTCTATGACGCAATTAAAGTGCAAATGCTGTTAAAAAAATGCAAATGGAAAAAATGGTGTGCTGACACAGTGAACAAAAAGTGCTTAGTGCAAGAAAATATTATTCATTAGCAAAGTGCATGCATCAAAAATTCATATGTATTCATAATATTTGAAGTCCATTTTGCAATCCCAGGAAAAATCCAAGAAAGTGATGATAATCTTGGATTTTTCTCGGGATTGTAAAATGGACAGCAAATATTTTGAACACATATAGATTTTTGATGCATGCACTTTGCTAATGAATAATATTTTCTTGCACCAAGCACATTTTTGTTCACTGTGTCAGCACACCATTTTTTCTTTTGCACTTTTTTTTTAACAGCGTTTGCACTTTAATTGTTTCATGGAAACAATTATTTTTTGTATGATAGGTGAATTTTTTTATGCCATGACACAGGGTTTATCATTCTATATGTATGCTGGAATGGATGTATTTCACAATTGTACATTAAGGGATTAGGTTAATAGCAGTGGGATTATAGATTTGTGTGGCTTGCTTCTTTTTTTTTTTTTGCCAAAGATGGAGACTTGCATAACTCTGGCTATAGACCTGCGGAGCTCCTGCTGAGACTTGCAGAGCTCTTGCTATAGACTTGCAGGGCTCTTTCTTTAGACTTACCATTGCAACTTTGCTTTTGATAGAGACTTGCCATGCAAATTTGTTACAAATTTGAAAAGTGTCAACTACAACTTGTGCTTCAAGGGCTCTGCAAGTGTAAAACTTACCAGGGAAGATGTGCAGCAAGTTCACAAGACTTATGCCGCATACACACGATCAAACAATCTGGTGGAAAAGTCCGGCGGACTCAAGTCCACCAGACAATCCGCCGTGTGTGGGCTCCGGCGGACTTTTCTTTACCCAAAAGTCTGACGGACTCAGATTGTAGTTTTGTACATCAATCTGTCCGTCGGACTCGCATTTCGGCGGACAATACGGCCATGTGTGCTAGTCCGCTGTACTTTTGAAATTAACGGACTTTTCCCGCCCGGAGAAAAGTCTGCTCATTTTGAGCGCGGCTCCAGGTAGCCGGGACCAGAGAAGGAGGCGTCGCTGGCCTAGTCACCTGGTATGGACTTAAAGGGGAATCCCTACGCTTTGGGGAAGGGGGGGCCGCGTGGCATTACAATTAATTCAGTACTGCCAATGTGTGACAAATTATCCTTTGCTATCTGGGTTTTTTGAGTGAAACCAGTACTATATATAGAAAGAGAGTACATATTTTAACAGATGGCTTAAGGAAGGGCTGCTGTTTTGAAATCATGGGACCCGCTACAGCCTAAAAGTGGCCTCTTTGCATGCCGTTGCAGTGCACTAGTGCAGGAAACAAGGGGTTAAAGCAGGTGGCGAGGAGGTTTCTGTTCTGTTAAGTGCGCTTTGGCGAGCGAACCAGATTGTGGATCTCTCTTCAGAGAGTAACGCTAGTGTAAAATAGCCCTTAGAGCTCATTCAGACAATAAATGCTCTCTAAAGAGCAATCTGTGTATGGGTCGATCTTCATAGACCATTGTAAAGGTGGTTAGGAGGTGTGACATCACCTAAAAGAAAGAAAGAACCTTATGCATTGCTACAGGGTAAGTAGATGGCAAAAATGTGTACAGTAAACTGCTGCATGTACCTAAATGTGCATCGTAAAAATAAGAAAAATTATATGTGGAGTGCTACACTGCCACTATGTTAATGAAAAGCCTCATACACACGATCGGATTTTGTACAAACTTTCCCGTGGATTTCTGTACAAAGGGCGTTGCCTGTGAACTTGTTAAGCATACACACGGCAGGACTTTTTCAGCCAACTTTCACCAAATCACGTGGTTTTTCTGCTCTTTACCACCACCTTTGGTCAACGTCTGTATTGTTGTCTGATCTTTTGCATTGGTTCTGTACAATAGTGACAAAAATGACTGATGTGTTCACCATAATGTCGCAGTTGAGATAAAAATCGCTGATTGCTGCCATTACTAGTAAAAAAAAAAACTATTAATAAAAATGCCATAAAACTATGCCCTAATTTGTAGACGCTGTAACTTTTGTGCAAACCAATCAATAAACGCTTATTGAGATTTTTTTTTTACCAAAAATATGTAGAAGAATACGTATCAGCCTAAACTGAGGAAAATACATTTTTAAATATATTTTTTGAGGATTTTTATTTTAGCAAAAAGTAAAAAATAATGAATTTTTTCAAAATTGTCGCTATTTTTTTTGTTTATAGCGCAAAAAATAAAAATCACAGAGGTGATCAAATACCACCAAAAGAAAGCTCTATTTGTGGGGAAAAAAGGACAACAATTTTGTTTGGGAGTCATGTCGCACGACCGTGCAATTTTCAGTTAAAGTGACGCAGTGCCTAATCGCAAAAAGTGCTCTTGTCTTTGGCCAGCCAAATGGTCCGGGGTTTAAGTGGTTAAAGAAGCTGTAGAAAAGACACGAGTTTCTCCTGTATGTCTGTTGGCACTTGTACCACCCCCTCCCTGTCTCCTCCAAGGCTGCAGATGGGCATGAATCAGGATGCACTGATGGCAATGGGGGTGCTGCCTTCATGACAATGGGGGCGCTGCATTCATGGCACTTGTGAGGCTGCAGATGGGCACTGATTAGGCTGCATTGAGTACTGTCCCTTATTTTGCTTCACAGTTCTTTATTTAAAGATTTTTTCCTGAAACTTCCTTTTTAAAGTGAAGGTGCGTGTTATACACCGATAAATACAGTATATCCAAATAACATGCCCAAGCTCAACTCTTCACCACACACAGCCACAAAGGCAAGAGAATTCTTGTTGGGCAGTGTATTAGTGCTCGGACGAACACGCGTAGGCCGCGTACACACGGGCGGATTGTCTGTCCAACTTAGTCCGCTGAACCGTGTTTCAGCGGACAATCCGTTCGTGTGTGGGCTTCAGCAGACTTTTTCAGCGGACTGTCTGACGAACAAAGTCTTACGGAATTTCCGTAATTTTGTCCGTTCAAACTTGGTTTTGTCCGTCCAAACTTGGTTTCAGCGGACAGTCCGCTCGTGTGTAGGCAAGTTGGACGGACTAAGTATGGCGCATGCTCAGAAAGGATTTACACGGCCGAAGGTTGCATTACAGTGTATAGGACGTCGTTTTTCTAGTCCCGTCGTACGTGCTGTACACGTCATCACGCACGCTTTCAGCGGACTGTCTGCTCATTGTGTGTGGTCAAGTCCGTTCATTCAAATTTTGAACGGACTGTCTGTCGGATTGTCTGACGAACTTAGTTGGGCAGACAATCCGCCCGTGTGTACGCGGCCTTAGACTGAATTTTAATGGTTTAAAGAATGTCAGGCAAAATTGTCGGCCCTCACACATGTTCACTTCATCAAATCTGACCCTTTTTGAAAAAAGTTTGGACACCCCTGGTTTAGGTAGATGGCCCTGTTTTGGTAGGTTTTCAGATGTGCCATACTCTTTCCATTTTCGAATAATGGCTTGAACAGTTCCCTGTGAGATGTTCAAAGCTTGGGATATTTTTTTAACATGTTAATGCATCTAAACCAGGGGCTTCAAACTGGCGGCCCTCCAGCTGTTGCTAAACTACAAGTCCCATGATGCATTGCAAGGCTGACAGTTACAAGCATGGCTCCCACAGGCAGAGGCATGATGGGACTTGTGGTTTTGCAACAGCTGGAGGGCCGCCAGTTTCAGACCCCTGATCTAAACAAAAGTTACTGCTAGGCGCATTTTGCGCTTAAGCATTAATTTGTATTCCAGCCAATGAAATAAATTAACACTCAAATACTTAACTCCTGTAAATATGCCTAAACACACCTAAACACATTACACAATTTTATAAGCTTCCAGCATTTTTTCTGCCATAGTGCTGCTGCCAGGAGGAAAGGCTTTTAAAAGAGTTTGCAAAACATCCTGTGTGCATAAGGTGGCAGGGGAAGCCCTCCCTGCCAGGAGAAGACAGTGATTATCGCTAGCAGCGTCCCAACTTTTGAGATGTGTTGCTGCCATCAGTTTCAAAATGACCTTATTTTTTTCTTAAAATGGTACATCTTATAAATTTTAACCTTTGATATGTTTTCTATTGTAAATAAAATATGGGTTTATGAGGTTTGCAAATAAATGCATTCTATTTTTATGTAGATATTACACAGCGTCCAAACTTTTTTAGAATTGGGGTTGTACAGTATAAAGTAAGAGAAATCCTAACACCCAACACTCACTGCAGTACATTTGATATAGAACACTCCAAGTAAGGTACAAGCAAACCTTACATTTAGGGTACGTGCACATGATTGTAAAAAAAGCCTGCGTAAAATGAAATGTTTACATGAGTGCGCGCTTAGGACATTGATACAGTCTATTGGTTGCTAGGAGCCAGGTAGCCATTGCTTCCTAGCATTCTTTGTTGCAGGCAGCTATTACTGCCTAGTGTGTTTTGTTGCTAGGATGCAAGTGGGTATTAGTACCTAGCATCCTCTGTTGCTAGAACGCAGCTAGCTATTGGAACCTAGGATCCTCTGTTTCTAGGATTCTGGTGGCTATTGCTGCCTATCTTCCTGCCTTTTTTAGAATGCAGGCAGCTATTTCCACCTAGCATACTCCATTGCTGAGACAAAAATGGTTCCTTTACTCCAATAGTGTACATTTGTGCTGTATGCTGTACACATGTAAATGTTGGTACACACATTTACATGTGTGCATCATAAATTACTGTCCATATGCAGACAAGTTTAGTGCAGCTTTGTGCATGTGCCCAGCAATACACTAATGCCGCGTACACATGACTGGACTTTCTGGCAGAATAGGTCCGACGTAATCATTCCGTCAGATAGTCTGATTGTGTGTGGGATAGTCCGATCATTTTTCTTTAAAAAATTACGACGGACCTAGAAATAGAACATGTTTCAAATCTTTCCTACGGACTCAATTCTTATCGGGAAAACCATTCGTCTGTATGCTGGTCCGACGGACCAAATAGGACGCAAAAGCAGCTATTGGCTACTGGCTATTGAACTTCCTTTTCTAGTCCAGTCGTACATCATCATGTTCAAAACGAACGGACTTTCGAACAGACTTTAGTCCATTCCTGTGTGGGCAAGTCCGTTTGTTCAGAAGTCCATCGTAACTCCGTCAAAAGTCCGTCAGGAAGACCGTCAGACCTTTTCTGAAGGAAAGTCTGGTTGTGTGTACGCGGCATTACTTTCATATCTATAAAAGAAAAATGTCTACTGATAAAAATTATGACATTTTCCCGAATGTGTACATGACCCTATGTAATTTATCTTGTTGAAGTTTTCTGGAAACTCATTTCCTGTTTTTAGTAGGCAGTAAACCTGGCAAATTTGCAATTCTGATTTTCTGTGAGTGTACCTGTGTGCTGCACTCCTATTCACCTTACTTCTTTTGTTATTGAATCTAGTCATTACGGTTGCAGGAGTAATTACAGGCTTCTGAAAATAAAGTGCTTTCTAATGCAAGTATCTGAACTTTATTACATTCCCATAAAGCAATGGGGTGGGTCAAATTAGAGCTTTCCCTTCTGCAGCTCATTAAAAATAATGAAAAGAACCAAGCATAGTTAGACTTAAATACTGACAGACAGATAAACTGTCATATAACTCAATATATCCTGAGCTATCCTAACCCTTTTGCATGATGTCATAGGTTTCCCGATATGACTAAACCCTTGGCTATACCTGTCCTTAGTTGTTAGAAATAAAAAATTATCCGGGCACTTTTCTGTGTTAGATATTGGGAGATTTACCAAAACTAGCGCACTCAGAATCTGGTGCAGCTGTGCATAGTAACCAATGAGATTCAAGGTTTTATCGTCAAATTTTAATTGAACAAACTGAAGTTAGGAGCTCATTGGTTCTGTGCACAGCTGTATCAGATTCTGTGTGTGTACCAGTTTTAGTAAATCCCTCCTATATACTGAAATGGAGCTGACTGCTAAGGTGTGGATCCAAGCTGGGGTGACCACCTTACAACAATTGAAAGCAGAAATTAATAAAATTCTCCCATAAAAAAAAATTGCACTATGACCATAAATGTTGCCTAAAAAGTCCTACTTGATTGTGAACATAGTTTCATAGTTAGTAAGGTTGAATAAAGACACCAGTCCATCCTGAGTGTCTACCCCTATCCCTGTACATTGCACACTCACATTGGTTCCTACACTCAAGGAGCTCACAATCTAAGGTGCCCATTCATATACTAGGGCCAATTTTGGACATAAGCCAATTAAACTACCTGCATGTCTTTGGATTGTGGGAGGAAACTGGAGTACCTGGAGGAAATCCACGCAGGCACAGGGAGAACATGCAAACTCCAGGCAGGTAGTGTCCTGGTTGGGATTCGAACCAGCAACGCTTTTTAGTGCTAGGTGAGAGTGCTACCCACTATACCACTGTGCCGCACATTGACTATTATATTTTGTGGATTTTGTGGGCATGACCAAGTCAAACCAACATACTAGCACCATTATCCCTATTGTAATAATATTAAAAACAAAATAGGGAGTGTGGGACTTTTTAGGTGCTTAATTAGAAAGTAACGCAAACATTTCTTAACCACTTGCCGCCCGCCCTATAGGGAATTGACGGTGGCAAAGTGGTTGCATAATTCTGATCGGACGTCATATGACGTGATCAGGATTATGAGCCGCTGCGCGCCCCCGGGGGCGCGCATCGCGGCGATCGTTGTTGCGGGGTGTCAGTCTGACACCCGGCAACTACGATCTCGGTAAAGAGTCTCCGACGGAGACTCTTTACCACGTGATCAGCCGTGTCCAATCACGGCTGATCACAGTGTAAATGGGAAGAGCCGGTGATCGGCTTTTCCTCACTCGCGTCTGTCAGACGCGAGTAGAGGAGAGACGATCGGCTGCTCCTCTGACAGGGGGGGTCTGTGCTGATCGATTATCAGCACAGCCCCCCCAAGGATGCCCACACTGGACCACTAGGGATGCCACCAGACCACCAGGGAAAAGGTAATCCTCCCTAGACCACCAGGGATGCCAGTCAGCACAATGGATGCCAATCAGTGCCCATAATGGATGCCAATCAGTGCCCACTGATTGCCATGCATTATTGTTTGGCACTGATTGGCATCCATTAGTACAGTATAACACCAATGCCGCCTATGAGTGCCCACCTGTGCCGCCTATGAGTGCCCACCTGTCCCGCCTATCAGTGCCCACCTATCAGTGCCCACCTGTGCCGCCTATCAGTGCCCACCCATGCCCATCTGTGCCGCCTATCCATGCCCATCTGTGCCGCCCATCCATGCCAATCCATGCCAGCTATCAGTGCCAATTTGTGCCACCTATCAGTGTCCATCCGTGTCGCCCATCCGTGTCGCCCATCAGTGCCGCCTATCAGTGCCGCCTATCAGTGCCACATATCAGTGTCCATCAATGCCACCTCATCAGTGCCACTTCATTGGTGCCACATCATTGGTGCCCATCAGTGCCGCCTTATCAGTGCCCATCAGTGTAGCCCCATCAGTGCCCATCAGTGAAGGAGAAAACATACTTATTTACAAAGTTTTGAAACTGAAACAAAAAAAAAATTATTTTTTTCAAAATTTTCGGTATTTTTTTATTTGTTTAGCAAAAAATAAAAACCGCAGAGGTGATCAAATACCACCAAAATAAAGCTGTATTTGTGGGGAAAAAATGATAAAAATTTCATTTGGGTACAGTGTAGCATGACCGCGCAATTGTCATTCAAAGTGCGACAGAGCTGAAAGCTCAAAATTGGTCTGGGCAGGAAGGTGTTTAAGTGCCCAGTATTGAAGTGGTTAAATATTTATTTATCAAAATATAATTCAGCTAAAAGGATTTGTACACCCATATGTTGATCATTCCTCAAGTACGGGAATCATTGTCTTTCACCGCATTTTTGTTTCCAACATGTTTTGCCATTTTGGCTTCTTCAAGGAAAAGCATGATGGATTGACTGATGAATAGAGAAAAACAGAGCAGAAATCAAACATTGTACAGGGTATATACTGTACAATGTGTGATTTCTGCTCTGCTTTTGTCTATTTATCAGTAAATCCATCACGCTTTTCTTTAAAGAAGCTGAAATTACG